>NC_037542.1:8542956-8564549 GCF_001531365.2 Cynara cardunculus var. scolymus | reverse complement strand
ATTTGTACTTCGATTTCTGCATATTATACTTCAATTTCTGCATATTTTGTGACGATTTGTACTTCATATGCTGTTCTGATTAATGCTGTTCCGATTAAAGTTCCGATTTGTAGTTCATATGCTGTTAAAAAAAATCCAAATCCTGCAAACCAAACACAGGAATGGATTTTAAATCCAATCCAATCCAAATCCCATGGAATCCAAATCCTCCATGGGAATCCAAATCCCTCAAAAACATTCCCGCAAACCAAACGCACCCTAAGTTGAATTTGGTGGAACATTTACAACCTCTATCTTTGCCTTTGGAATTCAATTTGAAATATATTATATATTGAGTTTGAGTACATTGACAATGAATTTGGACCATTTTGTTGAACTTTACACTTTATTAAACATATCGTATATATGCTCAATTCATATATTGACATTTGGCAATGAATTTGGTAGAAAATTTACTTTGATATTCTACTATTTTATTGTATTAGTTAAAACTTGGTCATCATAACTTATCATGCCAATTACCAGGTTTTCAAAGAAAATAAGTGAAATAATCTTAAGCTATATCAGCCTTGTTTTAAACTCACTTATGTATCCAATCACATAAGCTCACTTTGAGTCCTCACAGTGGCAATGCCAATTAACTAATTAACTAAAAGTATTAAGTATGCAAATTAATTAATCAACGGTCACTTTTAGCAATTGAAAATTGTATATGTAGTTAGTTTTGAACACATGATGGTATATGTATGCAAATTTCTCCTTGGCTACACATGTCGACTACAAAAATTTGGCCCCACAAATTTAGTGTTCGTAGCTCAACTCTAAGAGGACCACCCTGAATCCAGATCATGGCTCCGCCCTTGGGTGTGATTTGACATGATTTTGGTGTAAATAGGTGTGCGTATAGCAACACCTTTTAAAACTTCCCACATTTTTCTTGCTTTTTTTTTTTAATTTTTAACTTTTTTGTCATAGACTCATAGGCAAATTGTCTTTGATTTAGTTGATTAGCTTTAAATTTTTAATTACTTGGAACTTTAGTTTTTACACTTCTAATTGCTTAATTCTTGATGACTTGTTAGTTCCTTGAATCTTGTTGGAATATCTGTTTGAAAATTGCAAGTGTTGAATCTTGACAATGTAGTGAAATCGTTTTGTGTATATTAAACTGGAATTAGGTTGAAATCCTCTAAGAATAATACTTTCAATATAATATAGGTTAGTGGAAACAATCAAATTGAGAACACCTACCCAGTCAAGAAGGATAACCACCCTCCCATTTTTTTTGTTTCAGTTGAAAACTTAATGAATTACCATCTGTAAATTTTGTGGGTAGTTGGGTGATAGGCTAAATTGAGTTTCTTTGGGTTATGTTACTCAATGCCTACACATTGCTCTAATTGATCTTTTTCTACTCGTATTAATCACACCTAATTTCACAACCTCTATGTGATTAGGGAATGAAGAATACAATTAACGTAGGTTAATGTTCTTAAACTTGATGACCACCCCGATCAAAAATCCTGGCTTCGTCTTGATCTCAATGTATCTCTTAGTTACACTTGATTTAGGGCTTAGAAAAGCTAGTTTTGGTGATCTGGTGATGTAAATTGAAATTGGTTTAGGTCTTTTATGCTTGAAAGTTATGAAATAGCTTTGACCAAATTGCTCTAAAATATACCTCTAAATAAATTTGTATGTGTATGTGCTAAAAAATCTTGAGATGATTTTGACTAAAGTATTACCCATTTTACTTTGAAAATTTGGTAATTAGTTTGATGGAATTATGAATAAAGTTTAGCTAATTAGATGCTAATTAATATAGGAGATATTTTTGATGCAAACAAAAAGGAAATTATGTTCATTGATTAACCTTTTAGCTTCAATGGTGGGTTCTTTTATGTAAAATTGTTTTATAAAGATAGTGGAAGTAAAATTTTGAGTGATTTTCTGGTGGTCTATAATTTCTTTACTAATAATATAAAATTCTTTACTAATAATACCGGACTTGAAAACGGGCTGCTGCTCGGTCTTATAATTTCTGCTTCTAACATCTCCTTTACCAATTTTTCGATCTCGTCCTTCTGATAATGAGGATAGCGATAGGGCCTTACATTAACTGCATCCGTATCCTCTTTCAAAATAATCCCATGCTCCTTACCTCTTATCGGTGGTAACCCCGGTGGCATATTAAAGACAGGATCAAATTCTTTCAAAACAGTTTGTACCGTTGGTAAAACTTCTTGAGTCACTTCACTTGTCAACATACAAGCCCCAAACTTCATTAACACAGCTTGACCTTCCTGTTGGATTAGTTTTCCCATAGCCTTCAATGAAACTAAAGATCTACCCAATGCTGGATCACCCTTCAATGCCACCGACTTTCCCCCGACAGTGAACTTCATAACCTGCTGCTTCCCGTTGGTATAGGTCGATCCCAAAGTTTCTAACCATTGTATACCCAAAATCACATCGCTATTACCCAATTGAATGGGCAAAAATCCTCGACAACGTCTAAGCTTTGCACCGTCAAAATATCATGTCTACAAATTCCATCTCCCCTCACCTTATTCCCCGTCCCCATCGTTATAGTATACTCCTTCGTCTGATCGACCTTGAGATTCAATTTTTTAACAATCTCATTCGAAATGAGATTGTGTGTCGCACCGCTATCGATGAGAATTACAACCTTTTGGTTTTCAATGAATCCTTCCATCTTCATGGTTTTAGGATTCGTTAATCCCACCACCGAGTTAAGATGAACCTCCACGTCTTGACCCACATCGACCACATCAACTGCGTTTAATGCTGTATTTTCATTACTACTGTCACCCGACTCTATTACATCTTCCTCCTGAACCAGCAGAACATTTAATTCTTTCTTCTTACACTTATGGCCCGGTGAATATTTCTCATCGCAACGATAACAGAGACCCAAGGCTCGCCTCTGTTGTACCTCCTGATCGGACAATCTTCTGTATTCAGATCCCGTTCTGGTCGTCGAATTAACCACCGTATTAGAATTATTCCCTGAATTAGTACTACCAGGGATACTCCTATTACCCGCAAACATAGCTAACGATTTCTTCGATCCAGACATCGACCTTTCTTTTGCAATCACAACATTCTTCACTTCAATTTTTATTGCTAACTCCATTGCTTCCTCCAACGTTACTGGACTTAAGAGACGTACCTCCGMCTTAATTGAATTTTCCAAACCGTTTATGAATTGACTCATAAACACTTCCTCTGGAATTCCTTCTAATGGTGCAGCCAACTCCACGAATTTCATCTTAAATTCCTCCACCGTACCTTCTTGTTTAACAGCCAGAAACAGTTCGCATAAAGTTCCTGCCGCCATTGATCGGAATTGACGCAAAATCAATCTACGCAGATCCTCCCAACGTAAAATTGGATGACGTCTATTCTCCCATTGAAACCATTTCAAAGATGCTCCTCAAATGCTATGAAAGCAACATCAATTTTTTCTTCCTGTGATAATCGATTCAATGAAAAATAGCGTTCTGCTCTGAGAACCCAACCATCTGGATCGCTTCCGTCAAACGCTGGAATTTCAAGCTTCCGGTCTTTCACAGCTAGGAATCGACTCGATTTCTGTTTTTCATCGTTCCTCCTCTTCGATCTTCCTGAATCGTCCACGTCTTCTCCATCCGCCGAACCTGTTGAATTCAATTTACTAGCCACCTCGCTGCTTAATTTCTCAATCTGCCGTACAATTCGTTCCAAACTTTTCTCGATCGAACCGACGCTACTTTCTAAATCTTCAATTCTTGTTGCCGCACTCCTTGTCGCCATGGCTGGATCTTACCGCTCTGATACCAATTTGATGTAAACTGACAGCAATTCTCGGTTGTATATTGCAATCAAAACAGAAAATGGATGATTCCAGACTTTCGAGAGGTCTGGTTCTCTCCCAAAGAGTTTACACTCACTTTGAAAATACCAAAAACAGAATATCCACACTACTAACAGCCCAGCTCCACTTAAAGGAGACTTGCCGCCTTATTCTACCCAAGAGTACCAAAAATACCCTTCACTTATTTACAATAGCAGCTAAGACCCTTTACCCACTAACACCTCCTCCTGTAAGTGAAACGAATAGGAGGTTTATCAGTCTAGTTTGAAATTGTTTGGGGATGAAGCATTTGCTCTAGAACTAAAAAGGTTTTTGACAATGTAGGAAATAATTCTTTTGCCTTTTTCCTTTGATTATTTGTATTAAGGGACTTTGGAAAAAAAGTTTTTGTTGAGGTCCTGTATTTACTTGAAACTGATTTGAGATTTTATTGAATTTATACTTTTTGAAATTTGTTCTATAACATGGATTGATGTTGAGATTACCTTGTACCTGGCTTTCTTCGTTTGCTACTATTACTTTTAATCAATTTATTGGCATTGTCTCTGTGAGGACTCAAAGTGAGCTTATGCATGGTTGCTAAAAAGGGCCGAGGCGTACTCCTTGAGGCGCTTCGAGGCAAGGCGGTCAAGAAACGTTCTTGAGGCGGCGCCTCTGCTAGGTTGGTTGGGTCGTGCGCCTCAAACTACTGAGGTGGGTCTGAGGCGGGGATTAGGCGGTACTAAGACTTTAGGGTTAAAAAATATGCCAAATCAAAGAAAATGTACTTATCGATTGATGACCCATTAAAGAGAAACCTCTGCGCCTTGCTTTGTCCTTGTGCATGGCCATTGAAGAAGAAAACTTATTGCTATGTGTGATCTTCCGTTTTTTTACAGTAAGGCTACGCACTAGGGATGCGACTTGGGAGGTGCATAAGGACTCTCCGATTTTACATAGGAGAAGTGACTTTTGTTCTACTCTTGACATATGTGTCACTTTTATTGTTTCTCTTTATGTGGGAGGCTTTTAATGTTTCTCTTTATGTGGGTGACTTTTATTGTTTCTCTAATTTGTTTTTATTAAAAAATAAAAATCTTTAACAATTAGTGACATAAATTAAAGTATTTATAGACTTTTTTTTTATCAACATTATGATTCTGAATATTATTATCAGCTAAGTATTACATATATAATATTATTTTACACCCCGAGACTTATGCCTCGGACCGCCTAGAGGCTTACGCCTTGTGTTCCGGAGGGAAAACCCTTGAGCTTATGTGATTGGATACATAAGTGAGTTTAAAACAAGGTTCATTATAACTTAACATTATTTTACTTATTTTCTATGAAAACATGGTAATCGTTATGATAAATTATGACGACCAAGTTTTAACTCATACGATGCTCTACAAAGTAATATCTAGGAGATACGATGGATGCAAATGAAATTGTTTGCATATGGATAAGAACCCTTTGGCTTCAAAGGTGGATTCTTTTACATAGGATTGTTTTATAGAGATAGTAGAAAGTAAAAAAACAAAATGTGATTTTTGGTGGTTTAGTTTGACTTTGTTTTCTATGTTTTTATCTAGTTGCTTGCTTAATATGCTTAACGTTATCTAGTTATTTGTTTTTTTTTGTAGAAAAAAAGGAGACTTAGCTATGAAAGACAACAAGTGTTGGCGACCCAACCTGAAACCTGTTTGATCCGCTCTTAAAAAAACTGCCCATTCGCCTCGATGATTAGTACCCTAACCCATTTTGAACTGTTACTCAATCTGACCCAACTTCCTTTCGCCTTCACACACCTTATATGTCTTTATAGGCACAATATTTGAAGACGTCACATCTATACCTGCATAGATGGCTAGTGGATTGGGTTTGGAATGCCAAGTTTGTGGCTTTGTGGGCTTGGACGATGGTGGTGATGGCTTCTTTTACTGTCAGCGTTGTGGCTCTCAAGCTGATGGAATTAGGGACACTGCTGTTGATAATGATGAGATGCTTTTGACCAAGGAGAATGTAGGGGGTATTGTTCAAAGGCGTGTACCCGTTGTTAAAACTGAGCCAGTCTCCCAGTCCCAACCTCCTTCACAATTTTGGGAGACTTTAAGGACCCAAGAGGATGATGCTGAAGCAGGTGATGGTGTTGGTCCCACCGAGCCCGTTGATTTTGGGAGAGGCCCTAGAACATTGAGTTATGAAGATTATTACTCAGAAATTAGGATGAGGTATGTGATGGGAGTCCAGATAATGATTGAGCTGCAGATTAAGGCTTTGGTTGAAAAGTTTAACGTGTGTCCCATAATTGTTGGCATGGTCGAACCCGTTTGGTTAAGATTTGTGGCATCAACTCAGATTTTCACTGATGACTGGGCGGATGAGGTTATTAATGAATCAGAATCTCAAGTACAAGGTATTTTTATGTTTTCTTTGGTATGTTATATTTCAAAAAAGAGAAATACTCTGGCTAGCTGCATTATTGTGCACCCTGCAACTGTTTTATTTATGCTCCTGGAAATGCCCTGCTCTTTGAGGCTCTCAAAAATTCAAGTGAGCTTGATGCTTTTCTTATTTCTGGTTCCGTTGTCTAATATAGAAAGTTAAGCAATGGAACTGACGTATGATCAAATATTTATATTTCTACTGTTAGCATTGGTCAATCATCTAGATGACTTAATCCAAAAGAAGGTTTTGGTTGACTAAATAGCAAATTTTTGTCAAAATGTCATTACTTTCTATATTTCTTAATTTATGTACATTTTTTATATGCTACACATCTAATGGAAAAGAAGACAGCGTTGCATATTATGCATTAGGAACACAATTGAGAGAAGATACTTGCCTTTTGAAGGCCATATATTTTATTTTTTCATTGATTAAAAGCATATGAAATTGGTGTCCTTTCTTTCTACTGGAATACAAGTGCTTCTACACTCAGGAAGAGGAGGAGGAGGAGATGTACCTAAGGTGCTACTTTGTTCTGTGGTATTTCACATTTATTATGCAGAATGTAAATCATGTTCTAAAACGTCTTCTCAGGATAACTTTGAACCTTTTGTTAACTTGTCACGCGATTTCCAATTGCTAGGCTCTTTTGTCTGCATTTACAGTATGGGAACACTTTTTCCTATTTCAATTTCATCTTGGAGTACTTCGTATATCTTGTAACAATTTCATGCACATTAGACTCATTAGTAGTGCAACTTCACATGGAAGTTGCTTGACCAATATGACCAAAAATATGGTACATTTGAATTAAATGAGCAGAGCTGGCCTTTTATGTTGGAGTTCAAATTTCCATGGTGATGGCCTTTTATGTTGGAGTTCAAATTCTCTTGATAGAGCTTTTTTCCAAAGTTTTTCAAAGTTTTTATCAACTACTTTGGGTAGGTATAAATTATAATCAACTGTTATTTTTTTTCTTTCTGATATGCAGTATGCTAACCCTTTCTCATTTTCAGTAACTGTCAACTCTTATTAACCCACATACTCTGATTTCATTTCAGGGGAAACAGAAGTTGTTGGGCCTAGGGCTAGACATAGAGCTGAACCTCATAATATACTTGGTAAACGATCTGTAATGATATGGTACCAATATGTGAGCAAAACAATTCCTTTATCTTATTCTTTAGTAATTTCTTTTCTGGTGTGCCATTTGGCAAGGGAGCCAATCTTGTCGACGGATATAGTGAAGTGGACGCTTGATGGAAAGCTTCCTTATTTTGCTGCTTTTGTTGAAATCGAGAAACAAATTGGACCCCATACTAATGCCTGCCCTCTAAGTTCAAGTCGCATGTTCAGACCTATACAGGCGATCTCTATACAAAAGTTGGAATCATTGGCAGCTTGTATTGCACATTCAATAGATTTGGAATTACCTCCAGTCAACTTCTATGCAATTGCTTCTCGTTATCTCAGGCAGTTATCTCTTCCTGTTGAGACTATTCTCCCTCATGCATGCCGCATATATGAGTGGTCTATGCCACCAGAGCTGTGGTTATCAGCTAACGACTTCAGGCTTCCTACACGTGCTTGTGTATTGTCTATACTTATAGTTTCAATTAGGATCCTTTACAACATACATGGTTTTGGGAAGTGGGAAATGTCATTATCTTCTGCCATTAAGCGATCCTCATCAGCTGGCAAGAGAGAAGATGGAAAAAATTTGAACATTTCGGATATTGATGCTGATAAAGAAAAAGAGGCGGAATCCGAATATAATGTTGATGTAAATAGTGCTGCTGAGCTGTCATATATTTTGATTAATCCCAAGTTGCAAGATGATGATGATGATAGCGATGATTCTGATAGAAAGCCATATAATAAGCTACCGAGAAAATCCAACTGGGATGCTACGAAGATTTTAGTTGTACTTCAATCGAAATACAATGAGCTCATTGATACAAGTGGTAAGTTGTTACAAGTTCCCTTTAACTTTATGCCATGATCTGAAAATGTTATAAATGATTCAAACTTTTGATTTGCATGAAATTTAATCAACTTTTTTTTTCCTCTTTCAATAGGCCAAGTTGTTAAATATGCTTAGTATTGTCTGACATATTGCATTGCCCATGTTTGATAGATCATTGTAAGGATTTGCAAACGTATCTTGAATACTGTAAGGATGTGGTTTTTGCTGGTATGGAACTGTCATTCGAGGATCATGAGGAACAACAAATAATAGAGGACCTTTGGAATTTTTATCGAAAGGAAGAGGTACGTTTTCTTGCTTGCTCTTTGCATTGTGTATTTATTATTCTTTTTGATATACATACGCAAGGAGATATGAGGATGTTGAGTATTAGATAAATGTGCTTGTACGCCTAAAAATAATGGTACAATTGAACCGAAAAATTGTCATTTGCTTGATACGTACCTTTTCTCACATAAGTTTGTTTTTTATTTATCTAAGTAGATCAGCCAATCAACGAAGCTATTTCTAAGGTCTTTATTCTCTGTCTTTCATACAATCACGAAGATGCATTATATATAATAATGTTTCTATTCTCCCATTTATAGTGCTGGGGCAAAGGATCGTGTGAGAAGGGAAGTTTGGTGAGAAGCGTAAGAAGAGATCTGAAGCCTTGATTACTTTTAATCTCATGCCCACCCATGAATTGCGGTTTAGAAGGGAATTGATCCGGTGCATCTAGGTGCACCTCATTAGTGTTGACATTCAATTAGGATTGATCCAAGGGTGGAGATTTTTTTTTACCATAACTTTCCTTCTCACCGGAATCCAACTCTTAGTGCTGGAACCCAAAAGTTATATATATATATATATATACATATATATATATATATATATATATATCGTGTGAGAAAAAGAGTTAAGCTGAGAAGCATAAAAACGGATCTAGACCCTTGATCACTTTTAATCTCACCCCCGTCCCATGTATTGCGCTTGATATGGGAATTGATTTGATGCATCTCGGTGCATCTCATTGGTGTTGAGATTCAATTAGGATTGATACAAGGGTGGAGATACCTTCCCTCTCATCTTAGGGTGAGGCAAGGAATTCAAGCAAATGTTGTTCTTCAATCCTACTTGCAGCTTTCCCTTTTACTCTAGGGCTGTTCCTGTACTTACTTGCCCATTAGTATTAAGTATTATGCTCCCGCACCCCTATCTTTTAAAGGCTCTAAGCGATCATGAGCGAAGACGTGTCACTAATACGAGGAAGGTTAAGGAGCTAGGTGCTTTAAGGCTAGCGGAAGGATGTTCCTCCCAAGAGTGGTACTCAAAAGAAGAAAGGGTGGTTGTTCCTGGGAACGCATTAATAGATAGCTGAATGTGGGTGCGATCGACGTTTAACTAGTAAAAAAATAAAAAGGGGGTTGAGAAATTTGAAAGAACTATACCAGAAAGTTCTACAGATCCGGATGTAACTGAAAAATACAGGCATTTGTGGGTATCCCTCTCTAGGGGTATTTTAGTGATAGGTTCTATAGGATTTGGACGATCTTATTTGGTCAAATACCGTCATTCCCTACTATATATATATATATATATATATATATAGAGAGAGAGAGAGAGAGAGAGAGAGAGAGATGAAGGATCGTGTGAGAATAGGAGTTAAAGTGAGAAGTGTAAGAAGGGATCTAGACCCTTGATCACTTTTAATCTCACCCCCATCCCATGAATTGTGCTTGATATTGGAATTGATCCTGTACATCTCAGTGCATCTCATTAGTGTTGATATTCAATTAGGATTGATCCAAGGGTGGTGATCCCTTTTCACTCTTCTCACCATAACTTCCATTTTCACCCATATATATATTCCCACTCAGTGCTGGAATCCATTCAACTGTGTTCTGGTTGCATTCAGATTTGCAACATATATTGATTCATATATTTTTTAGTATAATTATTATATATAATACAATATACTAATAAAAAATATATGTATTAATATATATATATATATATATATATATATTTCTGAGCTGAGTATACTACATATATGTATGTATATTTCTTTGTTAGTATATTATATATGTATAATTATACATCATATTCTGTTTTTGAACTTGCTGCCTACTACTCTTTCCTCACGTTGCATACATTTATAGTGTGTGTGTGTGTGTGTATATATATATATATATTCTGGTTCTGTGTATTATGCTGCCAATACAAGCATATATATAAATATATATTCTGTTTTTGAGTATTATGGTGTCATATAAAAGTGTGCAACTGTTTACATATATACTATATGTGTGTGTATATTCTGTTTTTTGGTGTATTATGCTGCCACATACTAGTGTATATATGGAATTATGTTTGTTTCGTTAAGTGTTATACATTTATGAATCTTTTTTTTTATTTTATTTTTTCTAGCTTACGCCTCAACTGCCTCGAGGCTTACGAATCACATACCTAAGGAGAAAACGCCTTGAGGCTCGTTTTCATTCTTTAAAACCTTGGCCATATGAAATATTCGGGTGCCATTACCTCTCTAGATGTTAGTTTGGATGAACCAAACTCATCTTTTTCTAATACTACTACTTCACAATCTGATTCCCCAGTAGATTATCACAAAATTTCTGTCACATCTTATCTGAATTGGTAAAAAGTCCTTTATACGTTGGTGTCAACATCCATTCGATTCTATTCTCCAAACTTCACCCCTAAATTCCGGTTTCAGACTCCACACCTGATGGTAGCTTACCAAACACATAAATCATCTAGACTGAATTAAAATTCACCTGAAAACTCTCCAAACCCAACTGATAGACCGACTGGTGCTCTCGTTCTTCATGTACATGTCATGAGAAGGCACATAAATCCATTCAAAAGTTCGTGGTCGGTAGTGCCCTATCTTATGAATCCCATGGCTTTACCGCTTCCATATATTAATACCCTATTCCCCGAAATGTTTTTATCAAAAGATATAATTGAATTTTTATTCAACCCAATAAATATAATTGTTCCATTTTTTATCGAACAGATAAGAACAAGACAAAACTTGTAGAATGACAGTTAGGCACATCCCATATAAAAATATAGTCCCATGTTTGGTATGACATGGAACAAGAACAAGGTTGGACAGGATGGGAGTAAATGAGTTTTTAGAGGCACAAAAATAGGGTTTTTTAGTGCAACCCAAAAAGGTAGAACTTGGGACAGAAACACTTTGTACAATCTTACCCATCGGCTTTTCCTTCCCAACTGCTCTCACACTCTGTCTACTATCACCAACCATCCTTTCTGTTTGCTCACCCATCCTCTTGGTGAAACTCCATCATCGATGCAAAATCTCTTGGTGAACTACATTCCGTCTGCTTACCTGTCCTCCCAGTGAGCCTCCATTTTGCTTACCTATCCTCGCGGTGAACCTCCATTTCGTCTGCTCACCCATCCTCCTGGTGAACCTCCATCACTGATGCAAAACCTCCTGAACCTCTAGTCTGTCTACTCACCCATCCTCCAGGGAACCTCCATCACCGACACAAACCCTCCCACTGAAGATGAGGATTAAAATGGTGGTTTTGGTTTTTCTTGTGATGGCGTGTTAATTTACATCAAAGTTGAATATTTCATGTATGTTAAGACAGTTTCAGTAATGTTAACGTATTTCATGGGGGTTTAACATATGTTAAGCTCCGTGTCCGGCTCAGATCATTGTCATTGAAGTTTATCTTTATTACAAAAATGCCCCCATGCCCGTCCATATATATATATATATATAGTTCCTACTCAAGCGTAAGTGTGCCTAAGTGTGTGTATATATGCATATATATATAAAGTAAAATAAAATAAAATGTGGAATATGAATATTAGATTTTATAAATAGAATTATTTAAATATTTGGTTGATTTGTGTCATTTATAATTATTATATGATTAAAAGAACATAATTTTTTTTAGGGGTAATCTGGTCATTTTTAACAGTTTTGTCCTCTCCATCTTACCAAACGCAATACAGGCAATTAGTCCAGTACTGTTCTAGTTGTACCACATGGAAGACATAATTAGGTATTTTTGTCATGTCTCGTCCCGTATGGTTTGCACACCAAACGGCAAACGCTACCTGACAGAAAAAAGAACTTGTTCTATGTCGGCATTAGATTGAGACATGGCAGGATTGAACCAGACAAATGCATTTTGTCCAACCAAAATAGGTGGAACAAAAATAAGAAAGACGAGACAAAATTGGTAAATTACTAAATGACCCAACTTGAGGAGTGCTGAAAACATGCAAGATTAAGTAGATTATTAGCTAGTCTTTATCATGTTTAATTAGACTTTGTCTCTGACTCATTGTCTGAGATAATCTTGTAAATCATTAATAAATACAAGATTCTCCCCAATGGTAGAAAGATCATAAAAAATTATTTGAGTACTTGGTATATTTTCACATAGTTCATGGTTAGCAAGTAAATGATGTCTGCAGTTGCGATATATCGATCGTTCGTTGCATTTTATCTGTTTTCATCATTCTTTTGTAATTGGGTTATGGGTGTTTCATTGCAAACTAGCCATTGTTCTTGCAAAAATGCCATCAAAGTTACAGTAATTTGCAGGAATGGGCAATTTTGGATGGATTGTGGAAATGTAAATACAAAACAGAGCATCTTTTTGTCAAAATCTCATTCATACAAAGCATAATGTTTTTCTTGGTTGCTTTTTTGCATTTTAGTAGAAATGATGGTTTGCTTACACCAAAATGCAGCTATGATGCTTTGAAAATCAAATCATTCTCTTTCTGTATATGGAGTTGTGATCAATATATTGTCCCTCTTTTCTTTTTCAATGTTCATGTACATGTGAGATGATTGAATCAAGGAGAGATGTGTATGGAATTTTTGATGTACATAAGTTTCATTTGTTTACAGAAACAACCTCTTTACCCCGGGTAGAGGTAGTCTACATACATCCTACCCTATCTAGACCCTACCTTAGATGCACAAGGCTTTGGGTATAGACCTGGGCATTCCAAGCCCCTTTTTCGTGAGCAAAAAAAATCCAGGGTTTTGGCAGGCTGGGATATTTTTGTGTGAAAATGGACCCGATGTAACCTTTTCAGTCCCCGATTTTATTTGCTTTTCCATGTTAGGCTCGGGCTAGGCTCCGGGCTTTTTGTGCATACTGGGTTCGTTTTGTTTGGTATGGCTACATAAGTTTCATGATCTCTTTTGGTTATTTATCGCAGGACCATAAACAATCAAGTCCTCTGGAGTCTCGCTTCTCGATCCCTACTTGTGGTCCCCACAAGAGACCTCGAGATAGTTCCAAAAGAAAAACGAACAAGACCAAGAAACCTAAAGACGATGATGCCCAAATTAGCGTCGACGACTCTAAGGGGTCCCACAAAGAAATAGCGATAAAAAGAATGATATCGAACATGGAAGAGAACAAATTCTATTATATCCCTCCAAGGACCAAAGTCAAACGATCCGATTACCTACACTACACGAGAAAAAAAGGCGATGGGGCCTACACATACGCGGCACACGCAGATTATTACATTTTACTGCGTTCTTGTGCAAGAGTGGCGCAACTCGATGTCAGGAGTATGCATGTTGCAGTGTTGAATTTCGAAAGGCGTTTGGCGTGGCTAGAGAAGAACATTGATCATTGTTTGAAAATAATGCCTACGAGCGAAGATTGTGAACTCTGTCGTGATGATGAAATGATGCAAACAGTTCCAAACGATGATTCAGTCGATTTTTCAAAGTTGAACTTGTGAGATTTGTTCATATTTATTGCGACTTGGTATCGTCTTTGTTTGGAAAGCTCCATGTTCATTCCTCAAGCCTTCCTACCAATCTCATTGAGTTTCACTAAAAACACTTAACCAAACAAATCCAGTTAAAAGGTGAACATGATACTGGTATTATGTTTTTTTTTTCTATGTAAGGTTGGTACAAGCCGATTTTTTTGATATATGGTATAATATTTTTTGTACCAATCAAACAACTCTACTTGTACCAACTCAAAAGAGTTGGTACATTTTAGAAAGTCTTTGTATCAACATCGTTAAAGTTAAAGTTATATGTTTAATTTATATTGATATTTTTATCAAGTAGATGCACCGAAACTGTCAAGCATTCAAATCACACTTTAACATGTGTTGATATAATTTATATTTAACGTACAAACGATAATTACCTTCATATAAATAATAAAAACTTCACTAATACAAATTACAAAAATTCGAAATTAAAATAACCTTTATCCTCAAAGAGTAACGAGGAAGTCCTCAAATGAAAGAATGTGCTTTCTTTAAATAATCTTTAATTAATAGAAATTTAGAATTTTAAAAAATAGAAAATAAGCGAATTAAAAATTTAATTAATCAAAATATGTTATTATTATTCAACAATGATTAATAAACAATTTTAAAAATAAGTTGGTATGGTGCAATAGTACCATGACATATAATTTTAAATATCACATTTCAACCAATTTTATATAGTTGGTATGATACTATCAACCGATTACAACCAATATCAATTAAATTGATACAGTTGATACATGAATCGGTTGATTTGTCTTGCTACATAATTGACACCCCTAAATCTAGTTCACGATATAAAAAATGATAAGATGTATATAGATTTTACGTTGGTCCTAATAGGTAGAGCGACATATTTTTATCAAAGGGTAAAGTCTAGAAAAATGTAACGAACTTTTTCATTTTAAATGATCAAGTCCATAAACTTGTCTTAATAAATAAACAATTGAACTTTCCTAGTTTGAATGAATAAGTCATTG
The DNA here is from genome assembly GCF_001531365.2 of Cynara cardunculus var. scolymus. Taxonomy (NCBI): domain Eukaryota; kingdom Viridiplantae; phylum Streptophyta; class Magnoliopsida; order Asterales; family Asteraceae; genus Cynara; species Cynara cardunculus. The sequence goes on along the minus strand of NC_037542.1, from coordinate 8,549,467 downwards.
AATTAATTTTTTTAAATTAAATAAACCACAAATTTTTTAGATATTGGTTTCTTACAACTTTTTAATCCAAAAAGCTATATGTATAGGATTTGATATGAAGACATGATTAAACTACATAGGATAAAATTGAACATGAGAAAAGGGTGTTAGTTTATGTGAGGACTTAAAAATAAATGAGTTCAAAACAAGGTTGATTATAGCTTAGATTATCTTACATTTTTTCTATGAAAACATGGTACTAGGTACGATAAATTATGATGACCAGATTTCCACTAATACGATGCTCTACGAAGTAATCTATGAGATATGAACATATGAACTTTCCTTATTTATATGAACATATGAGGATGCAAAAAAAATAGGGTATACCCCCAAAATCAGAAATAAACAACAAACAATAACACACACGTAATATACAAATTTTAGCGTAGAAACTTCTCAAGACAGTAAAACCACTGGAGCCTTAGGCCGCTTAAAGTCCACTACCACCAATAAGCAAGCATAAGTCTTTTCTAGATAAAACTATAGGAAAACAACAATCATAGTACTCTTGGAAGAATCATCAAAAAGTATGGAATCCCATATCTAACAACAAATCAAGACACAAACATGAAATGAGAGAATTAAGATGAAGATCATGAATATTGATGAACCGTCCAGTTTATCTTTATTCATGAAAACTGTAAACTAACAAAGCTCTCTCTCACTTACATGACTCTCATTAGAATATAGAATGATCAACTAATAATTCTAAGCCCATGTCACCTATTTATAGGTGACATTTACAATGTAAGCCCATTTGCCCTTAAACCCGATTACAATGATATTACAATACAATACAAGTAAAAGAACTTTATAAAACTTTCTTATACTTAGGACTATTTTGGTCCTAACAATTCCCCCCCCCCCCCCCCCCCGCCCAAAGTTTATAAAGCAACCATCTCTCGAAACCTTCATGTCTTCTCCCCCCTGCTTTCTTTAAGAAAACTTTAGTGTGTCCGACATTAAAGAAATCTTCAAGCTCCCTCCTGAATAAAGCTCTTGTTATTCAGTTTCAACTTTAAGATAAGATTCAATGTGAGTTCAGCACCACTGATTGCACAAAATACAACTATAACTGCAGACAACTCAACACAACCTTGAACCTCATAATCACCACTTTGCCCACAAGCAACTAATTCATCCAACTATGAGATAAATAAATGTGCGAGTTACTTGAGGTTCCAGTGCAAATAGTCTTATGACAAAGAATCTTTTAGTGAACCACGAGTTGAATAAGCATTCAACTTAAGAACTTGATCTTGGTAAGCTCAAAAAATGGGATAACAACATCAGCTTGAAATGCCAAAGCAAACACCAATGACATTAAGAACCAGATAGAAGAACAACAAGTTAACCATAAAAGATAAGCTGATTTCTTTCAAACTTTCAAAAATCTGAATAACTAGAATCAGATCCAAACTTCCTAGCCAGAAAAGTGATTAAAGGCACTCAGAACTCTAGATCACAACCATAACCTCAAAACAATGATTGTAGACTTTCAAATCTCTAATTGATCGTGTTAGAAGAATGAATGAGAACACTCAAAGATCTGATAATTTCCAAAATCTCCAGAACACTGATTGCAAACCTTCAAGACCTTTGATTGATCAGGTCAAAAGAAATGAATGAAAGCACTCAATAGTCTAGTCTATTGTAGAAAAACTCCAAAGTAATGATTGCAGATACTCAAACTCTGACTAGTCCAATCAAATACCAAAACCAATCAAACAGTTCTGAAATCCATTCAAATCCGTCTTTAAAACTTTAATCTCCAAAATGGTTGACCAAAAAGTCAAACTTCGACTTTGAAAAGTCAAAGTTGACAATGTTGTTGTTTGATGCTTCTCAAGGGCAACAATGATAAAACATCACCTTAATCATTAAGTACAAGGTGAATTGGGCAAAAAAATCCATTAAACACACGCTTTAAGCACATTGAATCGTGGAACAAATACTTATGAGATGAGAGATGAGCATTGATTTTGGCATCTCATCGCCCATACCTTAGGCGGAGAGCTCATGAACTCCTGTATATCGCCCACGCCTTGGGCGATGAGCAATATTATCGCTCATACTTTGGGTGGTAACGAGTATATTGTTCATGCCTTGGGCATATATACACCAACATCCTTTCATCGCTCAACAAATAAGGATCATCCCTTGAAGCTTTGGGCGGATTGGGAGTTTATCGTGCAACACATCATCACACAAGATAAGTAACAAGGAAAAACTGTTAAAGTAAGGTCACCGCCCACCAAACAACTCTTCATCGCCTGATGTATTGGGGGATGATGACCTTTATCGCTCAAAAGTTGAGCAAATATCATCATTTAAACCCCATGACTTGGACGATGAGCACGGTCATCGGGCAGTGCTTTGAGGCTTGAGCGATGACAAAGGTTATCACTCAACACTTAGCCAAAAAATATATCCAAGTCCAAACGATATCGCTCAAAACAGTTTACAGTACCAAGTTACAAAAACCAATCATTTGTCCGATAAACACTCTATTATCGCTCAATCTAGCTTCAGATCTTCATTAGGCGATGAACAACCTTTTATCGCTCAACAAGAACATTCAACGAGCAATGAGGATGGATCTGACAATATCAAAGCACAGTTCGACTACCAATCATAAAAAAATCCAAAATTTTCAAATAAATACCAAAATTGATGATCAATATAGGTTCGAATTCACCAAAATGCAAATCCTTTTGCACGAATTTGATTAAAACACTTAAAAGCATGGAGAATTTAGTCAAATTAAGCTCAACATGTCGAACAGGAAGCTGAGGTTCATATGAGTACTATTCCATTGCAAAACTGAAAAATTCCACTTGAAATTGCTGCAAAAAGAATGATCATATCGATTAGAATGAATCGATTCTGCTCAGATACCAATTGTTAAATCCCATATCTAACAGCAAATCAAGATACAAACATGAAATAAGAGAATTAAGATGAAGATCATGAAGATTGATTAACCGACCAACTTATCTTTATTTATGAAAACTGTAAACTAACAAAGCTCTCTCTCACTTACACGACTCTCATTAGAATACATAATGATCAACTAACAATTCTAAGCCCATGTCAACTATTTATAGGTGACATTTACAATGTAAGCCCATTTGCCCTTAATCCCAGTTACAATGATATTACAATACATACAAGTAAAATGACTTTATAAAACTTTCTAATACTTAGGACTATTTTGGTCCTAACATAATCAAACCAAAAGGAAAAGAGGAAGAAATATCACTAAGAAAAACTAAAATTTGTTCTCATGCAAAGAAGTCATCTCATCTTACATGGCATCAACCTCTTATTTCTTATGCTCATCTTCCATGACCTCTACATAACACTCATGCTCTCCCCCATTAGTGAGTAAGACATACTCATCAGCAGAGTATCGTGTAGAAGGATGACGATCTCATGCTCCGTATAGGGGTTATATATATAGGGGCTGGTTCAAATGTTTACCAAGTTTATTGTGTTAACTTTGTTAACCAATCTTGCCTATTGATTCTTATAATAAACGGTTGTGATTTATCATATTAAAATTTTAATTTTTTAAATTTACAATTTCACAAACATATGTGAAGTAAGTGGAAAAGGGTATTTATGTAATTTTCTCTTTTATGTAACTCCCATATAATTAATTGGGAGTTACAAAATCAAAAAATTCCATGATTTTTGTTATTGTAAGAACCATATGAACACGCATACACACATACACACACATAGAATTTATGAACACAATATGAACATAATAAGAATAGCTGCTACACGAAAGAAATAAAAAAAAAGATATGAACACAATATGAACAGCTTGTGAACAATAGTTCCTTCATTATGAACACATTCAAGAGCGGGCCAACGTTGAGATATGCAACTAGTATACATATGAACACAATTTGGACACTTGTGAACAATAATTCCTTCATTATTAACACATATAGGAGCGAACCAATGTTGAGATATGCAACTAGTGTACATATGAACACAATATGAACAACTTGTGAACAATGGTTCATTCATTATGAACACATTCATGAGCGAACTAATGTTGAGATATGCAGTTAGTGTACATATAAACACAATATGAACACCTGTGAACAGTAGTTCATTCATTTTGAACAATAAGTTTATCCATAATAGCTTGAACGATACCGAAAACTTTACTACCGGGTCTCCTCTACCAATCACAAATTCAAAAACATTATAGATAGAAAAGTCAATATTAAAAAAAAAACAAGATCAATAATAAATTAACAAAAATCATGGGATTTTTTGATTTTGTAACTCACAATTAATGATATGGGAGTTACATAAAAAAGAACATTACATATTTACTCTTGTTATTAAATTATAAGATGAATATGAACTTATATATAAGATGGATTGTCATTGGTTGAAAATGGTTAACAAAGTTAACACAATAAACTTGGTTAACATTTGAACCAGACTCTCTCTCTCGCTCTCTCTCTCTCTCTCTCTCGCTCTCTCTCTCTCTCTCTCTCTCTCTCTATATATATATATATATATACACACACACACACACACACACACATATATATATATATATATATTGCTCACGATTATATTTTGTGTGGTGGGCCACTGCCGATATAGGTTACGGTCTTATCGACGTGTGCGTGTTTTTGAATGGAGACTGTTGTGGCTAGTTTACTGGGAGGGATATAGTGTTTGCGAGCCTACTTTATGACTAACATATTTAAATGTTTTCCAACTAACTAGATTGTGTCGGATGCCGGCTTTATGTTTACTGATTTGAGAAGTTTTACATGAACTGTTTTATACAACTATTGCATTGACAGAGATTTCCTCACTAAACCGTATGGTATAACCCTAATTTTGTTTTAAAAAATATGCATTTTAGGGCAACCACATTTAGACGGTAAAGAAAAGGGAAATTTATGAGATCGACTATTTTGATGTTTACACATGAAGCTTATTGAAGAGTTTTATGAAGTTTTATTTTATATTCATATTATTTGGAATTTTTGTATAAGAATTTTATTAGCAAAAAGTTTGTAGTGGATTTTAGACAGTTGTATAATCTTGTGGTTCGAGACCCAATGTGTATCTCCAACGTGGTGTTGTATAAATTCTTTGCTATTTGTTATATGAAAATGCGGGTTATTACAACATACTCGGTTCATCATATCCATAAAGGCTGCTAGTGTGTTGATCAATCCTCAAACGATGGATCAAGAATGATCCAAAATTACCACTGCTTCGATCTTTCATTTTCTTATTCTTTTTTCATGTCGATTTCAAGTTAAAGTTTTGTAACAGTTTTCCTATTTTAATTTAATAGTTTTAGGAAACCTAACATGAATAATTAAAAGTGTTTCATATGCTACTACAAAGTTAAAACTGAGACCTAACTTGTTTCTTTTGCATTCAAAAATATTGTCGTATCTACAACAAAAACTATCTTTCCATACTTATTTGTAGCTGATATAAACGTGTACGTCAATCAAGTTTATCATACAAATTCATACACGATCCATTTTTAAGCATCGGTCTACAATTTTGCGACATTTTGCTACTTCCGTGTCAAAATTAAAGACATTTTTACCAAAAAGCTGTAAAAAGGGGCTTTTGCAAACCTAATGGGTACACATTTGTTTTTAACATCTATGACTTTGTTTTTCTCTATATTAGTGGTGTGGTTTGGTGCGGATCGCACATGTGGTTTGAAGAGTTTTCCAAACCACAAACCACACCACATATACCTCAAACCGCAAAAAACTACACCCCATTTTGGTGCGATTTATGCAGTTTGAGCCTAACGCATGTCAATCCAATAATTATACAATCACAACTTTATAATAAACTCGACGATGATGCTCCTATATTTCATAAAATTGGAACTTTTTGATACTTATTAAATGCGTAATTCAAAAAGGCGTAATGTAAACAAAATAGTTGACTTCTAAATAATTCCGACCCCACTTTTTGACAAAAGACAAATAAATATAACTCAAACAATGAATTTCTAAGGTAAAAACTTAAAAGGAAAATTGAAAAACTAATAAATAATCAATAATGTATGAATTATTTTCATTTGTTTAATGAATCAATAAATATATTTTTAAGAATATATGAAAAAATATCCGTGCAGTTCAGTTTAATGACTCAAAACCGCAAACCGCACCACAAAGTGCGGTTTGATGAAAATGTAACCGCAAACCGCACCGCAAAATACGATTTGTTGAAAATGCAAACGCAAACTGTACTGCAATTCATTGATCAACTTTACAAGCTAATGATCTAAAGTTGTACGGTGACAATTTTGTGATTATTGAAAAGTCTCGTGACAATTCTGTGATTATTAATGTTCAAATTGTAGATCTAATCCACGGGTTGAGAATTGGTATTACGGGTCTCACGAAAAACCCTTGGTCTCCCATGATCCCAAGTTTATATATATACATGT
>NC_037542.1:8540770-8542666 GCF_001531365.2 Cynara cardunculus var. scolymus | reverse complement strand
ATTAATATTTTGTATTCTTTTATTAAATAAAAATAATCTGTCAATTTTAGAGTTTACTTTTAATCATCTTTTTCTTAGGAATTTGTTTATTTTATTTTCATAATAACAAAAGAAATCAATTTTTTTTTTTGCAATTTACAAATCTTTTCAGATTTATTAATATTATAGTTGTATTATTTTCCAGATTTTGAGTATATTGTTTTGTTTCATTTGTAAAATTATTGAATAAATTGATTTCCTTATAAATCTCATTAATGAAACCATGTTATTCAGTTTTCAAAATATTTCATTCATGAAACCAATTTCACTAATAAAATCATATTATTCAGTTTTCAAAATGTTTCATTCAGTTTTCAGAATATTTCATTCATGAAACCAATTTCACTAATGAAATCATATTATTCAGTATTTAAAAAAAATTCATTCATTATTGTTGATTAATAACAATTTTTAGGAAAGATGATTTAATTCTAGGAAATGAGGTTTCAATGATCTCAAACGTTTAAACTTGTTTCCGTTTTGCCCTTTATCGGAGAAAATAATAATAATTTTTTTTTTACTTTACTAAAATAACTTGTTTTAATCGTGACATTTGATCATGAAAATGGATAGATGTGATTGGTTTGTAGGGTTTGTATGAAACGAATAGTTACAAAGTAAACCTCATATATATATATATATATATATATATATATATATTTGAGAATAATCAAATGAAAAAACAAAAAGGTTAAGAATCATGAGAACCAATAATCATATATTGTTTCACATTGTGGAACAAAACATATACAACAATGTTGTTTCATAATTTTATTACTTTTAGCATGTATTTCTTTGTATCTTTTGTTTCACTGTAGTAAATCAACACTGTATTTCACGTTCATTGTTTCACAATTTAAAATAATACATCATTATTGGTTCTTACAGTTGTCAACTCTTTTATGTTTTTCATTTGATGATGTCCACATACATACATACATACAAACATATAATCAAGATCGTTGGTTTCGCGTAGCAACCCAAAACCACCTTAGACAATTGTGACAATTTGGAGAAGGGACATGAGAAGGTGATGGCTAGAGGTAGATGTTGAATTGAATTTTGATTCCGATTAGTATTTGTTTCGTTTTGTTTTATTTATTTATTTGACAATGACATGACTCTTTTAATATCGACGTAAATTTGATTGAAATTTTTTATTTGTCACGTCATACTGTTATAACCAATTATATTGAACTGGTAACAAGACCTTTAAACATATGAAAATTTTGCTTCATAAATTAAAATAAATTTTTAAAAAGTTGGTTCCTCAAAACAGTAATCAACCCATTTTGATGAAAATTTCCCATTTATTTTATAAATCATACTGCATAGAAAACTCAACGAACTAAACGTTATAAGCATTACAGAACGATATTAAGTGTTTACTTTGCGACCATATAAAAGTAAAACTAAACGTTTATAATGTTAAATAATTCTTTTTATGTATTTTATATTCAGACATGTCAACACCAAACTATTTATATTTTACAACTATAATTTAACCTAAATATATGAGTTGAATTAGCAATGATGAATTTGATCGGATTAAAAAGTAACCTTATTTGGGTGAGAATTTGGGGGAGGCTAATGACACCCCTTACTCTTTACTAATGACACCCCTATCTTCCTACGTAATCATTCTCTTTTTGTTTCTTTTTTGTGTTTTTATTATAAATATATTATTATTATAAATATTATTTATTACCCTGTAAAATTTTTATTATTATTAAAAATATTATTTTTTATCATAATTTCTATAAAAAAATATTATATGTTTTATTTTCTTTTTTAATATTTTTCTTAAAAGCCGTTAATTTTTTTTAATAATTATTTTTAAGAAAGATATATATTTTT
>NC_037542.1:8524373-8535035 GCF_001531365.2 Cynara cardunculus var. scolymus | reverse complement strand
AAAAAATGAGGAATTTCAATTAGTTAATTTGATACTAATATCGATATATTTTTGTCAAATTTTTATGATATCTTCAAACATATATTTTATTCAAAAATAAATCACATAAAGCCATATAATATAACATCGACTGAGATAAAGAATAAAATGAAATATTAAAATCACGATGTATCTCGCTGCATTGCGCGAGTTCGTTTCTAGTATATATATATATATATATATATATATATATATCAACAAACATGTAATTAGAGAATGCTTATGTACAAAGAAGGTTTACATCAATTTTGATTATATTATGTGCGTATAACTGCATAATTAAGGGGTTGTTTGGTTGGTTTTCTATTAAGTCATGAATTAATAGCGTTGTTTGTTTGAATTAATCTATTTGTATATATTGGGAAAAAAATTTCTTTGATGGAAGGTACATTAATTTTTATTTACAAGAGCATGTTTAATTTTTTTTTTGGCTTTATGTATAAAGTTTTCTTAAAAGCTTATTGAATAAACCACATTCTATATTATTAAGCTACTATCAAACAATCATATACAACTTATAAAATAAATTGTGAATCACATTAAGCTTATTAAGCTACCAATAAACAGAGACCCTATATTACTAACCTGAATTACCATGTTTTCAAGAGTTTCAAAAATCCATGAACTTTGAAAAAAGAATAAAAACATATGTGACAATTTTATAGAGAAATAAAATAAATACATATGATCATATATTGACATTTAATTTCCACAGTACATGTGATGTGGTGGTGGTCAGCATGCATCCATCTGCCCCTGTTTATCGTAACAACTTCGACTACACAATCATTTCATGACCTTTATATATTTTATTAAATGGATTGGGTTTTAATTAGAAGAAAAGTTAAAATAAAAAGTATAATAAAAGATCTTCTCCTTTAATATATATTAGGATGCGATATATCATATCAATCTTCGTATCAAACATGATTAATGGATGAGTTTGAAATAAAAGACGATCAAGAGTTTAGATTCCTTCTTACGCTTCTCATCTTAACTTTCTTTCTGATACGATTATTTGCCTTCATTATATATATATATATATATATATATATATATATATGTTTTTAATAATATTGCTTATATTGTTTTTAACAATCAAACAAAGGGGCTACAACTACTTTGATCAGAAACCGAAAAACCCCAAATATTGTCAGTCTCAATTTTTAATTTATAGGTACTCATAATTTATCAGATCCAAATCAGATATATAATTTGAAAACTTTGATCATACTGAGGAAACGTTTGAAGATCTTGAAACTTTAAAATCGTTATGATTTATATATGACTTTATCTTTTATGGATGTTTTTTTTACTAATTCATATTTGAAGGACTTACCCCAAGTTATGTCGACCATTAAGGTGAATGATTAATTTTGGTGGTAGATTAGTCGATATTAGCTTAAAGAACAATTGTTTGGTTCCGGTACTCAAATATCCATCTCATACAGTTCGGTTCATATTTCTTTACTATCTAAACAACAACAACAACAACAACAACAACAACAACAACAACAACAACAACAACAACAACAACAACAACAACAACAACAACAACAACAACAATAATAATAATAATAATAATAATAATAATAATAAAAAACTGGTGATATACAAAAAGTGTCTATTATTATACCCCTAAAGCAAAGTGACTTCAAATTTTGATACCATTCAACTCCACATCGAATTGGGATTCATCTTCATCGATATCTTTGATCTTTGTCTTGTATTGATATCGAGAAGCAACTATGAGATAATACACCAAATTCAACACCCCTAATCCAGCTATCACATAATAAAAGTAATCAACTCGAGCTGCATTTATATCCGCCGTTAACCAATCCGGTTTTCCATCTTTTCCGGTGACCTTATGCACCGTCGTAACTAACGAGCTACTCACGTAATTTGCAACACCAGCCGTGACGGAGAACATCGCCGTAGCCACGCTTTTCATGTGATCAGGGAACTCCTTGTAATAAAACTCCAGTTGGCCGAGAATGCTGAATGCCTCGGCAAATGCCAACAAGATCAGTTGTGGTGCGAGCCACATGACTGACAAGGGTGCAACCCCGTCTGAGCCGTGATGGTTATTTGCCGAATTGCGTCTCATTGTCTCGATCGATGCCGCAACAATCATCGACAAGATGGAGAAAACGATACCGATTCCGATACGTTGGAGGAGGGTGATCCCGCTATCGATTTTGGTGATTTTTCGAAGGGATGGGACAAGGATCCTGTCGTAGATGGGGAGCCATATCCCGATGGTGATCATGGAAATGATATTGATTGATCCTGCTGGTATTTGAAAGTGTGGACCCAAATGGCGGTCCATTTTTAGGGCTTGTGACACCGTGAAAGTCCATTGTTGGACCATCGCGGTGAAACAAATAATACCAGAAACTAATATCGGGATAACTTTCACCAGACACTTTACTTCCTCAATTTGTTGTATACTTGCCAGGTTCCATAAACTCACTGCAGATCCATCAGGGTTTAATTCACCATCCAATACGATTGCCGCTTTGTTCAAACACCTAGATCCACAAAGAAATAAATGTTAGTTAAATTATAAACCCACAGAAAAAACACTGTGAAGGTTATCTTCACATAGTTTTGCTGTGAAGTTTCAAGTGTAAAAAAATGGTCTCACGAAAACAGGTTGGTCTCACGTGATTTCAAGTATATATATAATTGTATGTATCAAACATATTTGAAACAAGATATATAAATTACCTCAAGTTGTCAGTTAGAGGCAACTTTGGAATTTTATGCGTTCCTTTCATAGGTGGATCGTAAAAATTCCCTCTAATAAACGTTTTTTCACCTTTGGGAAGTGGAAGGTTACGTTTCTTGTAAGCCGCAACGAGCACCTGAACGATGGAGGAAAAAACACTGCCCTCGGGTTTGACATAAATGTAAATTTTAGTACCCACAAAGAACAAGGCGATGGAGCAGACCATGAGCATGGTTGGGATACCGAACCCCCAGACCCAACTCACGGAGTCTTGGATGTAGACCACAAGGGTCAAGGCAATGAGCACAATGATAGTGAAGGTGGTGTAGTACCAATTGAAGAAGCTATTGATGTCTTTCCTACCTTCATCCGTGGTTGGGTCGAATTGGTCAACCCCGAAAGGCAAACTACAAGGTCGTATCCCACCGCTTCCTATGGTTATGAAGCCAAGGGCTAGGACCAAGAAGCCAAACTGTTTGTTTGTCGGACCCTTGCATTGGTTAAGTATGGTTTGTTGAGGGGAACATGCTGGAGGATGCAATTTCGGAAGTGCAACGATTAAGGTCATGGTCACCATTCCCTGTATATCAACGATTAATTAATTAAAACATATTTAAAAATGATTTTTTAAATCGTTGTTGATTTTGTGTATTCAATAATTGTTCAGAATCCATGACATAATATTTAAAAAGTAGTAAAATAAAGAGAAAAGGTCTCATTTTGGTCATCCACTAAATAATCAAATGTCTTTTTTTCTCGAATAATTGAATATCAATGTCACACCACATCGTTTCACTGACGTATGTTTCTCCTTTTATGGGTTTAGTTTATCTTTTTTACTTTTATATATGTATAGTCAATTAACAACGTTTGATCAAATAAAAATGAAAAAAAATATATACAAGAATGACCAAATCATTTATAATTTTATTTTAACGAGAACATGATCAAAATAAGGAATCATGAGAACTTTTATATCACATGTGATTAAAGCACGGTCAAACCTTTGAGGTCGTTAGGCAAAGCGTGCAGACTCCCTTGATCATTTCGATTTTTTTTATTCACATGTGAATTTTAATATAAAATCACATTTGATATATGTACTTAAGTTCTTTTATTTTAACTTTGTTCTTGCTTAAACCCCCCCCCCTTTTCTCTCTCTCTCTCTCTCTCTTTCTCTTTCTATATATAAATACAAAGAGAGAGAGAGAGAGAGAGAGAGAGAGAGAGTGTGTGTGTGTTTCAAATACAAAACATGCAAATATTACATACCATACAAACCTTATATTTGGTAAATGAAAAGACGATCAATTTACAACAAATCAAAAAGTTTCAAGATCATATGTGATTATAAGAGTAAAATCACGTATGATACATATTCAAAAGAACACAGACAATGTGACCAATAATCGTGGGAAAGGCCATCTATTATATAGCGGGTCAATGCAACATGCTTGTATCACATATGATTTGTGAAACTTCTCGCCTTCTTACAAATTAACCAACTTTATGCGTGATCTTACCCTTCTATCTCTCTCTCTCTTTATATATATATATATATATAGAGAGAGAGAGAGAGAGAGAGAGAGAGAGAGAGAAAGATATCAAAGGAATTGTTATTTAATATTGGAAAAGTCCAACCAATTTCATAAAACATGATTATTGAAATAAATAACGTGAAGTGTTGGAACTTATAAATCTAGATTTTATTAATACCCGCACGACAATATTACCCTTGGTATACGGAAAAATTACCATAAGAGTGGCGAAGGAAGAGAAGGCAATGACCCAGAATTTGCCAACGTAGGCATCAGAGATGAAGGCACCAACGAGAGGGGCAAAGTTGGTAACTCCTGACCAAATGTTGATCAAGTTTGATGATGATACTTGATCCATATGAAACACCGTCATTAGAAACACCGTGAAATTAGCTATCAACCCAATTGACGCCAATCTCTCAAATGATTCATTTCCTGCCAACATTAATTATTTTTATTTTTCTATAATTTTAATTAAAAAATAAGACCTTTAAATCAACTTTAAACCGAAAATTATTGATAATCCGCAAAATTAAGCATATAAGGAGCTCAAAATCTACTATTTTTTCATTTTGGACAAGTTATTACAAATTTGAAAGTTATGAGGTCCGTCTTCTCATTTAGACTGTGCGATGCTACGGTTAGATCGATAGTACATAGCAAACCGGTTACGAAGAGATGGAAATGTAAAAGAAATAAGATGGAAGTAAGAAAATTTTGTACCTAGAACGTAAGGCATGGATTTCCAACCACCGGGCTTCCGTTGGGTGGGTTTAGCTTGTGGCGGAGAATGGTGATGAGCTTTTCCGGCATCATTTTCCGGCAAAGATGATGGTGGCATTGATATCGAAGAAGAAGAAGAAAAAGGGGAAACACTTAATTGCTTCTTCTAGTTTTCTAAAGCTATATATGCTCTTAACTATCCCTTCTCCATTCAATGCACCATCTATTTATACTTAACATAAGTCACTTTATATAATTCTTTTGATTTCTATGAACAAAATAAATTAATATATTTATTTTCACCGTATATTAAAATATGAAGATTTATTATCATTTCTGTGGGCGTATCAATTTTGTCATGGAAAAGGGGTTTGTACTATCTCCCGTAACATCTTTATTGTACCAATCTCACACCCATTATATGAAATATTAATCATGTTGTTTTAAATTTGAGATGTAACTGATAAAACTGTAGATCCTTTTCAATGGAAGATTCTACAGGGATGTCAAATGAATTATGTTTATATTATGTTACATTTGGTTTAATCGAACCAACTAATATAAATGATTAATTTGGGACAACAATACAAAAGAAAATTTGTGGAAATAATTTTAACATCTCGACCATCGTTGATGATTTGATTAATGTCAGGAAAATGAGATGTATGTATGTATGTATATATAAATAATCGTAAGATTATATAAATACCATCACATTTTAATCATTTTGCCTTTATGAGGCATTGTATTTTTTTTTTTTGCTTAACCATACAATTTTATGTTATGACAAAAAGTTTTAACTTTTTCTTTTTGAAAAAGATTCGTATCCAAATATGCATATTTGCATGTTACTGATTGTTACAAATTTGGTGAGTTCAAACGTGGTCCAAATAACGTTTTTAATTGTTATTACAACAAAACTTGATTTTCACGAGCTCTAATAACACATTCTCAAGGAAATACCATATGATAATATTAATAAAACGATGTATTTTTTTTAGATTTATTGTAATGTAATTTAACCAGGTGTTTTAGAATTAGTTTCGTGAAGTTCTAACGTTTCAGGTTGTATAACTTTGGATCTGTTTGTTGACAGTTTAATGAATTTAATGGGTTTTCAACTTATTCAGTTAGCTATACATGACTCTTTGGTAATGATATAATAATATAGAAAACGGTTTATTCAATATGTTTTTAGGAAAAATTTTATGTGGAAAGTCAAGTTTTTTTCCTGACCCATTCCTCCCAATTAAAAATAACAAGCTCATTCCATCTATGAAAAACTCTCCCAAAAACCCCTCCCAGTCTACGCAGACAAACTAATCTGCATAAACAACTTTATTCATACAAGACTTAATGAAAAACCAACTAAAGAACTCTTCGGTCTATCAACTTACTATAACATATGTATGTAATACATGCACTTGGTGGTCATATAAACTCAAAAGTATTCGAATATGAGTAAATTACATGATTGGTCTATGTGGTTTTTGTGTTTTAACACATTGGATCCCTATTTTAAAATATCAGTGTATTACAACCTTGTGGTTTGTAATTTATAACGCATTGAGCCTCTTGCACTAACTCCGTTAGATTTTTTTTGGTTAAATAGGTTAATTAAGAGGGCATTTTGGTCATTTTAATCATAGGGACCAGACATGTAATTTACTCTATACATATTGTATAATATATATATATATATATATATACACACTTAACAATTAATAATATATAGTGTAAATATATTATATTTGGGCTAAATGCAAGAAATAACAATCTATCATTATAAAATTTCTTATTCTAGCATTGTACTTTAATTTTTTCTTATTACAACAATATACTTTTAAATTATTTCTTATTAAGACATTGTATTTTGAAAAAATTACTCATTAACAAATATAATATATTTTTTCAAGATAAATATTGTATTTGTGAGAAACGTAATACATATTATTTACTTACTAAGAACACATATTTGTTAACATGTTTCTAAAATGTTAGCGCTATAAAATGTGTGATTTACAAATCTTTTTAATATTGTTATATTAATGAATAATTTAGAATTTGTTTAATTAATTTAATATATTTATTAAATAATATGTCATGTCAATTTTTTTAAAAGAAAACAAGATATGTATTCTTTTCAACATAGATATTTTGTTTGTAAAGAAAGTAACAATTTTTATTTTATTTGTTCAAGTAAATACATTTTTTAAATGTTAGCGAGATAAATTGTGATCTGCAAGTCTTCTTAATATCATTACATTAATGAACAATTTATATTTTTATGATTAATTTAATATGCTTTTTAAATAATATGTAAAGTTAAAACTTTTGAAAATAAAATGTTGTAATAAGAAAATATCAGGTCAGCAATATGTTACACGTGATCAATGCCATGACATGGAAACTTCATGTCATGGTAATTCAAATCAAAAGGTTACCATTTGCAATAATAGTAAAATTTTCAAAATACAATGTACTAATAAAAAATAATTTAAAAGTATATTTGTTGTAATACGAAAAAAATGAAAGTACAATACTATAATAAGGAAATTTGTGAAAATGGTTGCTATTTCATATATTTAGCCAAATGTAATATATATATACACACACACACACACACACACACACACATATATATATATATATATATATATATATAGGGGCCTATTCAAGGGAGAACTGAGTTGTTTGTGGTAACTGTGAGAATCAATATTAACCACAAATCAATAGATAAATCAGGAAATTTATAAATTTGGTAATTTTAAATTAAAATCTTAATGCAAGGATATTTTTGGTATTTTAAAACTTTCCTCTCTCCTCTCTTCTCTCTCCGGCCACCGTTCTTCGGCCTTCGGCCACCGTCCTCCGGTGATACCACTATGATACCACTGTGATACCTAAAAATATTGACTCTATTAAACAAAAGATACATTGTGATACCTAATCATATATAATATGCATAGTGATACCACTGTGTTACATCTTCGATCGACCACACAAACGACATCAATGTGATACCCAAGCACATATATGATGCATTGTGATACCATTGTAGTATCACCGGATGACGGTGGCAGGCGGACGGTGGCCGGAGGACGGTGGCCGGAGAGAGAAGAGAGGAGGGAGGAAAGTTTTAAAATACCAAAAATATCCTTGCATTAATATTTTAATTCAAAATTGCCAAATTTATAAATTTTCTAATTTATCTATTGATTTGTGGTTAATATTGGTTCTCACAGTTAACACAAACTAATTAGTTCTCATTTGATTAGGCCTCTCTATATATATATATATATATATATATATATATATATATATATATATAAAACAAGAAAATATTATGTTAGCTATATATTACATGTGATCAATGACATAACATGGAAACATCATGTCATGGTAGTTCAAATCAAAATGGTATTTGCTATAATAGTAAAATTTTCAAAATACAATGCACTAATAACAAAAAATAATTTGAAAGTATATTTCTTATAATATGAAAAATTGAAAGTACAATATTATAATAAAGAAATTTGTGAAAGTGAGTTGCTATTTCATGTATTTAGCCAAGTGTAATATCAGGTCAACAATATGTTACACGTGATCAATGACATGACATGGAAACATCATGTCATGGTAATTCAAATCAAAAGGTTACCATTTGCTATAATATTAAACTTTTCAAAATAGAATGCATTAATAAAAAAATAATTTGAAAGTATGCTTGTTGTAATACGAAAATAATAATAAATACAATGCTATAATAAGAATTGGTGAAAGTGGGTTCTATTTCGTGTATTTAGCCAAATGTAATATATATATTTCATTTATACAACTAACACAACCTTATCCTAATCATTAATTAGTTTATCTACGAAGAACATTTGATGATGTGTAAAAAATAGTTACAGATTATCAATTAAAAATTAAAAAAATAAAATAAAATAGACGGGTTAAATAAGGTTGTATTGGTTGTATAAATAGTTCGTGTCATACTTGAAATGTGCTATATATATACACAATATATGTATTATTAATTATGATATATATATATATATATATATATACAATATATATAAAGTAAATTACATGTCTAGTTCCTATGGTCAAAATACCTTCTTAATTAACCTATTAAAAGAAAATCTAACAAAACATAGACCCAATACGTTAAAAGTAGCAAACTACAAGACTGTAATGCATAGATATTTAAAATTAGGGACTTAATGTGTTAAAACATATAAGTCATGTAATTTAGTCTACTATAGTTGGCTTCCTAATATTCCAATTTTCATATATGAAATACATTTTTAGTTTTATATATTAAATAAATAGATCTTTGCATTTTTAAAAAATCATACACGTGAAGCAACCCAAAAACCTTTCTTTCAAAAATATTATAACAAATATGAGTTTGGTTTTATATCATATTCAACACAAGAAAAGACTTATATATAACATATTATAGATTCATAAAAAGTTTGAATAATGTCTCAAGTAACTGTTACGAAACGAAAGGATGATCATTTAATTGTTATTTGTTACGTAGATTTTGCATCAAATAAAATCTAAAATATATAATAGATTTGAAACTATAATCATCGTAAATATTATAAAATTATTTTATTTATGAAAAACTAATAGAGGATTAAAGAGTCAAAATTAATGTTTAATCAACTTTTTAATAAAGTTGATATGATGGAATGGAAGCCATTTTGTAGAGTATTATGTCAAAGTCTTGATAGATCAGATAATCACACACTTTTACTTCAATTAGAATCACACTTTATAAAATTATTAGAAGTAAATAACTTTTCAAAACAATACAATTTTTGAAAACCCTTACAAAAACCAATCACCTGAAAACATGCACAACATATATATATATATATATATATAGAGGTGGAGATTCAAACAAGAATACCTTCATTTTACGAGAACGCGAGAACACCCTTATCACATGTGATAATACGCGTAAGAGGACTCTATGATGTGCGAACGACGTGTTCTACGACTTAGGCATCGCCAAAGGTTGTCTGGTGTGATAACCAGATCCTGGTTATTACCCAAGGTATTTAATACGTGATTATCTGATTTAATAATTACGTGATAGCATAATAATTGATACATGCCGGTATGAGAATTTGTGAATTAATAGGATATATATATATATATATATTTGTGTGAGTATGTATATATATATATATGTGCATATATTATGTGTTTATATGTATGCATGTATGTGTGAGTGCATGTGTGCATAGGTGTTATGTGGTATATGGGTATGTGTGGGTGCATGTGTTTAAGGATGAGGTGGAAAGGGGGAAGCCGGTTTAGCCGACTTCCTATTTTTGGCAAGTATAAAAGGGGCTTCATTTCTTCAGTTACTCTCCCCTGCTATTTTGAGAAAAATTGAGAGGTTTAAAGAAGTGTTGTCTGGTTTACTAAAAGGAGGTGATTTCAAGTGTCAAGTTTCAAAAGGGTTGATTTCTAACGTTTTGGATTCAAAAGCTTTATAAGGTGAGTGGTTTCTAAACCTTTTTGTATAAAAATTCTACTGGTTTTATTTGCATGCTTCGTATTGTTATTCTTTGGAAAGAAACCTTGATTATTTTGTCTAAGTGTTTA
>NC_037542.1:8502046-8523087 GCF_001531365.2 Cynara cardunculus var. scolymus | reverse complement strand
TCTTACATGCATTTTGGTTGAAGAATTGCTTTTGATGCACAGTTTTGATGATTAGTACAAGATTGTATTTTGAATTTTTGGACCTTGTATTTGGTCATGATAGTTTYTTRTACTATRRGAYCAGATGTGTATGAATATGTATTTCTTTGATACGAAATATATGTATTACATGCAATGTGTGGGTTGGGGCGTTAGATCTGGGTCTATGATTTAACATCACATTTGATGGTCTTGATGGATTATAATATCATATCAACAATATTATTATCACATGTGATAATACTTGTGAGGGGGTTTAGTAGTGTAAGGGCGACTTGGTCGCAACCAAGATCGTATCGAAAATCGCTCGCGTCTCTGATTTAGTATCACATGTGTATCATATGTGATTGAATAATAGTATCACATGTGATTGTCTATAGTAAAAAAGATGTTGTCGCGTTCTCGTAAAATGAAGGTGTTCTCGTTTGAACCCTTATATATATATATGTATGTATATATATATATATATATATATATATATATATGTTACATTTTTGGCTTTTGAAAAGTACATAAAATAATTAAACTTAAAAAGTATAATTTTATTAATAATTTTTTAAAATCTAATAAACAAATTTAAAAGGATAATAAGAATATGTTAGCATATGTTACAACGCATTATTTTATAAGATGTAGGACGTTTTCAATATATAACTTAAAGAATAAATGATAATTATGTATGAGGGATCTAAAATTAAAATAAACATAAAAATGAAATTCAACAACTAATAACCAAAATAGGTAAATACTTGCTCTCATTTCTATACACGAAGAGTTGAACATGAATTCTTTAAAAATTGAAGAAAATAACGAGTTAAGATTCTAAGGCCTTGTTTGTTTTTCATAAAAAAAACTCTTATCAGCCTCTTATGTCTGATTCATTAAGAAACAAAGTCATTCAGACTGTTTATTTGTTTTTTTTTTACTTTTCAGAGGCACTTATGTTTTATTTGCCTCTTATTTATTCAAATCCTAAACAACAATGTTTCTCAATCGATAACCTTAATCAATCATTTATCTCAATCGATCCTTACCAAATCAATCATCACTTCTCTCAATTAATGTATTTTAGTAGGATGTAAATGTGTTAAACACCGTTAATGACATATTTTTCGTTTAAATGAATGTTAATTATATAATTTAGATGTAAATTTTACAATGATGATAAATAAATATATGAAATTGTATAAATTTATCTATAAATTCAACACTATAATTTTTAATAGGTAAAATAGACAATATAATAAATTCAGACGTTTATCAGTTTACAAAAAACAAACAGTCTTATTGAATCGGATTTCAGACTTCAACACCACCTTTTAGGGGTGATCATGGGTTGAGTTGATCGGGTTGAAAACATTTGAACAACCCAACCCAATGCTTGCGGTCTGAAAAATCTTAACCCAACCCAACCCAACCCATAAAGGTTGGTCGGGTTGATACTTTGGTACATTAAAATATTCTTCTTACCTTGAATATGTTATTCTCTACTCATAATTTCTTTTTCATCATCAATCATTTGATACAACTTATCCATATTTCTTACATATATCACATGCAGTTAATTTTCTCAATTTACATATATATGTTCACAGTTACTGAACATATATACGAATGAGTTATATAGAGATGTGAATAGATTGAAAATATGTGTATATGAAAAACATACATGATAATGTAATTATCTAATGTATATATTAATAGAAATTCAACAATCATATTAAATCCAAAAAATAAAATGATATCGGGTTCATCGGGTTGGGTTGGTTTCAAATAATAGTAACCCAATATCAACTCAATACCTATGATTTGACAATTTTACAACTCGATTAGACATCGGGTTGCTTCGGGTTGAGTTATTTCGCGTTGGGTTGGGTTAATCGGGTTTTTGAGCACCCCTACCACCTCTTATAAATCAGAAGTGAAATAAAATTCCATATTTCAGCACATCTTAAAAAACAATCGCCACGTAAGAGATTTAATCCCGATTTTGCACAATGATATCATTTTCTATAAACTCAATAATTCTTTTTTTTAATTATATGCATTTAATTTGTTTACATTATTCAAAACAAGATATATATATATATATATATATATATATATATATTTTGTCGCTTTATAGCGTAAATTAAAAAAACGCCGTTATCTTATTGTAACTCATAAGGCTTAAAACTTGACATTACCGCCGTATAATTTATAACTTCAATTGCATGCATAATAAGTTGGTTTGTGATTAAACTCTTACCAGATCAATAAATGTGCCACATATTTCTATGTTGAAGATATTAAATGTGGTACTGAAATCAATAAGTATGCCACATTTTTCGATGTTAAAGCTTATCAAATTTTGCTCCTAAATCGCTGTTCTTCTTTTTTGTTTTACTTGTTTAAACTAGACATATTTGTGGTTCGTTTTAAACCATTTAACCCTCTAACTTTAATGATGCTTTAAGAAAATTTCTGTAACCCGAAAGGTTTTGTAGCATGTGATCAAACCGGATAATAAAAAAACGGTTTGGTCTAAGACGGTCTAGGCCTATTACAAGCTTTAAACTAAAAGAACAATCCAAAATCAAATTCCTAGCAATATAACATTATTGAAAGTTAAGATGAACACTAGACGGATCAAATCGTCAAAAACGGTTCGGTTTAACTCTCTTCAAAGGGTTTGAGTAGTCTAACGGTTTTTTCAACACCCATAATTCAAAGTTTTGTGATTTTGTTATATCAGGTTCTTCTTTTTGCTATATCAAGTTTCCTTTTCCTACACTTTTTATAAATCTTATTTTCAATCACGAACCAACTTATAACGTAAATTATACTTAGAAACAAATTATTTAATTGCAATGGATTTCAGTGATCCCATCATTATAATTGTTTTTTTTAACCTAGATATCCAACCCGCTATGCGAGCTGACTAATCCCAGAGCGACTACCTGCTTTACAGGTAGCCCGGAGTCACCGCATTTGAACCTACGTGGCCACAAGGGGATTTTTATTTCCTCATTGGATTTGAACTTGGGACCTCCAAGTACTTTTGACCTTTGAAGCCAAACTTAAACCAATCAGACACCACCCTTATAGTTTATAATTGTTATTAAATAGTAGTAAAGAATTTTATATCGAGACTTAAATGTATTCTTTTGTTTTATGCTTGGTTGTAGCACTTTTTGGATGTATTAGGCATAGTGGTGGAGTCCAAAAGTGATTAAAACTCCCAAAATTGTAAGACAATCATGTCTTAATAAAACACACACACACACACAAACCAATTCAAAAAAAAGAAAAAGAATGTGGACAAAAGCTAATTGAGTTGGACTAAGATACAGAAGCACTTCATGTGACCCAAAATGCATCATGAGCTAGTGGGTACCATGCCTGGTCAATTCAGCTATCAAAAAGGGAAATCTTTAGGGGTGTCATTTTCCATCATATACAAATTTACAGTGGTAACTTATAGGATTTTTTTAAATGAATGAAATATCTTTAGGATTTAGTCAAAATATGGGAAAATGTAAAAAAGAAAGGGTTCAATTCAACTGGTATACATGTATGTATGTATATATATATATATATATATATATGTGTGTGTGTGTGTGTAAATTTGTAGGGAAGGTTGCTCCCGTGTTTATATAGAAAAGTAATATATGCATAGGAAAGATTGATACCCATTTAAATATATGTTGTGGACTGGAGATAAGGGAAATGATTATGGGAGTGGATGTTTAATCAATCATTCAGATGAAGAATATAATGGTTGATTAGAAAGCAGATAAGTCTTTGTAAATCTGTAAAGATTTAAAGAATTATATATTTTTAAAGTATGGACAGATGAAATTGTTGAATTGATTTTTTAAAAGCGGCCACCAAAAGTTATAATAATTATTGTTGGTTATTCTTTTTAGTTTCAACCAGAAAAAATTGTAATAAGTGAGGGTATGAGCTGGTATAAAAAGTTGACATCGCAAAAAGAAACCCAAATAACCTGATAAATACATTATGAATAAATTTTTTAATGTGTTTATCAGGTTATTTAGGTATTTGAATGCAAAAATCCACCAAGTTCAATCTTTAATGCGTTGACTAGGTGCCAACCATAACTCTCTCTTTGAATGTTCAGAAGTTGATCAATAACAAACATGTATGTATGTGTATGCATATATATATATATATATATATATATATATATATATATATATATATATATATATATATATATATATATATAGGGTTGGGTTCACGTGAGACCAGGCTGCTTTCGTGAGACCCGTGAGACCACATTTTTACACTTGAAACTTCACAGAAAAAACACTGTGAAAGTTTAAAAAAGTCGAACCTTCACAGCAAAAACACTGTGAAGGTTACCTTCACAACATTTTTCTGTGAAGTTTCAAGTGTAAAAAAGTGGTCTCACGGGTCTCACGAAAACAGGCTGGTCTCACATGATCCCAAGTCTATATATATATATATATGTACACAGTAGCAAATCCAAGATTTTTGTTTAGTAGACTCGTAAAATCGTCTGATGTGTTTTTAACCTAATTACAATGTTTTCGAGGGAATTTTAGAGTTTTTTGGTTGATTTCGAGAGATTTTTTAGTGTTTTTGTTGATTTCGAATAACTTTTTTGGTTTTTTGATTGATTTCAACAGATTTTTTTGGTTAGAGTAACGGTTTCGATTGGGTTTGGGGTCCCGTGGAAAAATGTAATGAGGGAAAGTGAAAGATAAATCATGTAAAACCTAAATTTTAACCTGTGAATTTTTGTTTTTGAGTTTTTGAATGAGGTCCCTTCCCCCATTCTTTTTATCATTGCATCCGCCCCTGTATGTAGGGATGGTTCCAATAAAATCCAAAATTGATTAGGAACACTGGAACATGTTTCTTATATCTGCGGTTCTAGACTGACGATTTAAGTGCACTCTAACACTGTGATCGTTACAAGTAATAGAATGGTACAGTACCTAGATCGTTTCCACATGAATTTGACTATTGAGAATCAGAGAGGTCAATGAACTTCTTGTGTAATTTTCGGTTGTGAGACAAAATCAAGTTTTTGTTGGTGAAAATGCTTAAAGGATGCAATAAAATTTTAATTAAAAGATAGCATGGGTGTAAGTTTTCCTTATGACAATTGTAGTAACGATATATTCAGAAACTTATGGAGTATCTATAAAAATTCCAATTTCTCAAACGTAAAGTTTTATAGATAATGCCGAATTAGCTAAGTGATTTAAAAATATCAAATTCCCTTAGTCTGAAGATTTATACTCGAATATCTTTGTCAAGTAAATCTCGACTAATATTAAAACTTTAACTAAAAACATACAAAATCCTTCTCTCTACGTGATTATCAAAAACTTTTTCAAATTTTGTGCATCACTTAAGTCGTATTTCAAATCCGTCCATCTGAATCAAAGATCTAATATTAGCACTCCAAAATGATCGTTTATCCGCGTTGAGTTAAAGTCTCGACTTAAATGACCAAACTTAAGAATTAGTAATATCGGCAACACCCAAGTGTTGCCTATTAAATTGATTTTTTTTCCAATGTGTTTATTAATTGAGTTAGGCAATTATATTACATATTTGGCCATCAATAATCACAATCCTTTATTTAATTTGGTGGTTGGTCAGGATTCCTATTCACCTTTTCATAAACTGTATGCCTTCTCGTTTGATCCTATCCTTATTGTACTAATTGAAGTAAATACATATTTTTATCAACCGAAACATTTTTTCACTAGTTTGTAAATAAAACGTAAATGGCCCCAAACATAAATATCTATATTATTTATTTTATCCATGAACAAGAACAGTGTAACACCCCAAGATCACATTTGCATATAAACATATATTTTCATATATCAAGAAGTATAATTTACACATGCGGTCCCAAACTCTCCACAAAAGCTATATTACAAAATAGCTAATAATTTTTTCCACAAAATCTTTATACAACACATGAATACATAACAAGTATTCAGATACAAAAGAAGAACATGCTAGCCCAATAACCCATGCAAACATATTATAACACTTCATAATTTTTCCTTTCCTTGTCTTTTGTTTGTGCCTGACCTGTAATGCATATTTTTGAAACGCAAAATGAGAGTTAGACCTTGAGATCTATTGAGAAATCCCTTTGATGTAACTACCGGATGAATAATCACCAAATCACATTTTTGAACTCATATTTGTAATAATAATAAATAAATATCATTTTAATATAACAAGTCTCATTTATTGCATTCAAATACCCAAATAACCTGATAAACACATTATGGATAAAATTTATCACATCATATAAAATGTATACAAATTCCCCGTATCACATGGATGAGACAAACACTTGTCCTCACAACACACGAGTGTGAGAATATAAACTCATTGCATCATACTGTGCGATAAACCCAAGTTGTCGCATTATATGGATGCGATAAAATTAACTTGTCACATCATAAGGATGCAACAAAACTCTCTCCTCGTATCACAAGGATGTGATAACCACACTTCATCGCATCACACAGATGCGACAATCCCAAGTTATCGCATCATAAGAATACGATAATTATGAACACTTGATTAAAAACCCAGATTTTTATAACTCGATGATTATACGTCACTCTTATCCTGGTATACACCTCTCCTTGATATGTTACTCTTATCCCAATATACACATCTTCTTGATATACAACCTTTATAATCCAAAATACATATTGCCTTGATATGCGACCCTTATTTCCACACATGATGTATACTTAAATAAATAAAAGAAAAGAAAAAGTGAAGGTGGAAATCTCCAAATTTAGAAAAATCTCTTAAAACTCTATATTTAAGAGAGAAAAATAATATTTAGTTCTTTCATAGTAATTATAGACATTGAAATTAAATATTTAATAGAGAAAAACTAATATTTTTATTAAATGTATTAAATACTTAAATAATATAACTAATATTGAAATCATTAAATAAAATAGTTTTACGGGTTGGATGCAATTTTCTCTAGACATTTAGACTTTTGATATTCAATTTTAGAAAAATTATAAAAATACCTGTTTGAGACGCTATTAACCTTAAACAACAACATTATTATTGATTTAGTTTCTCTTAATATAATAATGTTTTTATTAATCATGAACGAATAAAACAATATAAAATGAAGTTGACAATATAAACGATGGATATTAAGGCTATGTTTAGCAAACTAGCTAATAAGCTAGTTGTTAGCTTATATGTTAGCTGGTAGCTGAGAACTTGTCCAACAATTATGTTAAAATAGAGAAAAGTGAGATTTCAACAACTTTTTTGCTCAAACAGTTGTGCAAATTTAGAACTATATATTTATTCTTTCTCACCAATAAGAGACATTGAAATTAAGTGTTTAGTAAAGAGAAATAATATTTTATTAAATATATTGAATATTTTAATAATATATTTAATGATAAAATTGCTAAAATAGAGTGGTTGTTAAAGTTGAACATGATTTTTTTAGAGAATTTAACTTTTGATACTCTATTTTGGAAAAATTTGTAACGTAGTTATTGGAGATGCTCTGATAAACTAGCTGATGAACAGATCACAATTATCTGCAAAACGAACACTTATAGCATGATTATAGGATCTATATAAAGGTTATGAAGTAGGAATCTCACCAAATTCACGAGCCTGTAACAAAATGACGCTCCAAGTAATTAGCTGTTGAACTTGAAGACGACATATCCAACAATACATCGTTGTCAATTTGTTTTGATCCGTCATATATTAGTTTATGTTTACTCAGTTTTCAGACCTATATTTTTTTCCACATCTAATAAGTAGGGTTGTAAACAAACTAATCGTTTGTAAAACATTTGACGCAAAGTTCATTTATATTCGTCTTCTTAATAGATAAACGAACATGGACACTTTCTTTTGCTCATTTAAATATATAAACAAACATGAACAATGGTCTCATTTGTTCATTTACATTCAATCTTTTATATTGGTGGCCATATCCTCAAGCACCAAAAACTGCAAGTATGTCCTCAGTTTGAGACTCCTCAGGAGGCATAGGATTAATGAAGATACACACAGGCTGACATAAACATCCACAGTTACCAAAAGAAAAGTATGCATCATGCATGCAAACGATAAGCCAATGCTTGCCATCCCACCACTCGTTATGCTCTTTCTAATATCGTTTCCCTCTCTGAGTCCGAACAACGAACGTAAAACCACTTCCACAGTAGACTTTTGACGTCATATGTTTGTGTGCAATATTTTCGCCCAATCTTACGACCTGAGGACTAGTGTGGTCAGATGTGCATCCTAAACCAAGCTGACCATGTTCACCCCATCCCCACGTCATTACCACTCCATTTTCTGCAGAAAAATTGTGTACACCAAGTAAATAACCTGCAAATTAGTTGCATTGATGCTCGCTAGTTCTATATATAGATAACGGTCCCTATATGATGTTTTGAGATTTGACACCTAATACAACTTCTAACTTCCGAGTGTCATGCATTGTTTTATGGATGATCAAGATGTGAAAGATAAGATCAATATATATGAACAAGAATCTCCTGTCCCAAAATCCCATGCCCCCTTGACCTCCATGTCCACCAATCATGCCTCATCAAAGAGAGAGAGAGAATGAACACATAAAATAAATAAATTTATATTAAATGAAGTAATTATGTGTCTCTAGGTGATTGGTGGGAAAGAGAAGAGACGAAGGATTTGGGATTGGAGATCTTTATTCAATATATACACCAGAATGCTTGCCTGTGGTAAGGACGGAGTGTTCTGCCCCTGATGCAATTCCTGCAACTTTTATCCCGTTGAGACCATGAATTTTCTGTAAATGGACATCGTTTGAATCCTCTGCAAATCAAACACGCACAATAATAAACGCCAGGAAACAGGGAAAAGAAATTGAACACGGTATCTAAGTATCCCAAATATTTGCCTACATTAACAAGGGGTTATTAGGATTTTACTATATTTCGTGAATCTTGTAGATTGTAGCATATCATTGATGAAGAATGTCTCTTCTATAAGAAGAAAACAAGATATCAAAAGTATTAGACAAGAAAACTATTATCCTTATTGCCCAACTGTCATGACCCAAAGACTGGTTCATGCTCCAAACTAGGCTCCATATCCAACAAACACAACCACTCAAGTGTTGTGATAGTTTTATCTCCCTAGGTGCCATGAAAAATGCAACAATTTCCGTTTTTGGGATATGCCTTGATGATTAAAACATTTCCATTTGGGAAGGTTCAAAGTTGAAGTCACATTCTTACTCATTATTGTCATCACAGATAAATTAATGGCATTGATTAAGATCCACAAGATTCTTTTACAAGTGTTCTCATTAGAAGATATATATATATATATATATATATACACATACATATATATGTATATATAAATTCCCTAAAACTAGTTGTAGGGGTTGCATTTTGTTATTGATGGAGGGAGTAAATTAATGCATATAACATGATGGAAGCTTATTATGTGTTAAAAGGTAAAATTTACTTGAGGAAGCCTTGAAACAACCATTTGTATCAGCAAAATATGAAGAAATTGTATGATGGAATTCTTTATTCAGAAGTAATTTCATTCATTCAAGACCTCAAAGATAATCAACTTGAGTCATAATGATACATACGATTCGCCAAATTTTCCTTTTGAGGGTTGTTATGAACCCCGTGATGGCTGCCACCAAGCATAAGAACTTCCCCTTCATCTGTGGACAAAACCGAATAATTTCAATTTATGGTTGAATCATCATGCAACAACTGGCATTCGTAAGACTCGAGTTCCTGGAAGAACTGTAAACATACCCTTTCTTTTGACTTTAGATGTCTAATAACACTTCATAATTGATATTTAAAGAGAAATTAATAATTACATCAAGTATTATAATACAAAAAGAATCAACATTAAAACTATAGAAGAACAAATAATAACTACGATTTTGTTAAATATAGATTTGATATTCAAAGTTAAATGAGACAACTATTAGCAAATGAAGGGAGTAGACCGCACTTCACATTGTACCTGTTAGTACCAAGGCATGATTCCACCCAAGGGTAGCCTGCGTAAATGAGAATGGTGAAATCACTCGATTGGGACAAGAAACATCTGGAGTACCACCGAACCCTCTTCCCCAAGTGTACAAATGCCCATCAGCTATTGAAAAAACAAGATAAGAACATTACACTTGGAAAAAATGATCGGATTTAAACTTCTATAAACTGAGATTTGATCATAGCTTATTGCTATTCACTCACCAGATAATGCTGCACTATGATCTCCATTTGCACTGATACTACTAACGTTGACCTCCTCCAATCCAGAAACACTCTGTGGAAGACTTATAGATTTGATTTTCTCGTTAGATGTTCCTAATTGACCACGCTTCCCGGATCCAAAACCATATACTTGGTCTCCATGTTCACCTGAACCAAATTGGCCTCAATATTTCGAATCCCATATTCTAAATTCAATTACCAACAACATAAGCAAATAAACGACATGAATTATCTTGTTTTGGCAAATAAACGAAGACCTTCAGTAACATCATATTGACAACTATTAAAGATTCAATGTGAGTTCACCTTTCAACAAAGCTAGTGAATGGCGCATCCCGCATGCAATTTGCTCAACATGCCTAAATGCAAAGCATGAGACTTTTATCGGACAATTCTGTGACCTGTAATCACCCAGCCCAAGCTGACCAAATGAGCCGTCACCACAAGTATATAGGTGTCCAGATTCTAAAGCAAAGAAAGAAAATCAGATTAAATCAAGTTATGCAAATGGACCGCTACACTCCCAAAAAATGAGTACAAACCTGAAACAAAACCCGAGTGGTTCCAACCAGCTGAGACATGGGTTATATTGTAGTTATTTAAAAGATCTACAGGTTTTGGTTCTAAGCTATTGACCAGATTCCCATGGCCAAGTTGACCAGATGTGCCCCTTCCCCAAGTCAACACCAGTTTACCTGCAAATGAAGAGATCACTCATATAAACACAGAAACATACGCATGCATATAAATGGAGAGAATGATAGTACATGATACCAGGAGTGAGAGCAATGACATGAGCCCCGCCACAAGACAAGAGAGATAAAGAAGAGAGAATAGGGAGGAGTTGAGGAATGTGCTCGTCTTGAAGTTTGCCAGTTCCTAGTTGTCCCTCTGTACCTGCTCCCCAACTCCATACTTCTTTTTCTTCTGTATCATCGACTCTTTCTTTTGCTTCCATTTCGCTTTTCTAGTTGCTTATGATCAAGTGCTAGATTAAACTCCAAATTGGTCAGATTACCAAAAAAAATATGTTTGTTGCAAATGAAGCTTGTCAGACAATCAGATTATCTCGAAAGTGAAGTATACTTCTGCTTCTCCAGTATCAATTGTAGCAGATTTCTGAAAAAAGTTTAAGCTGCATTAATGCGTTAACCAAACAAGTTTTTTTTTCTTTGGGTGCTAAAATTGGTGAAGAGAAAAAGCTAAAGGGCAGTACAAGGTGTGGGCTATATGAACAAGCATGTTACTTTTAATACACAAAATATTCTTTGTTTCATTCTTAAATAAGTTCTGATGACAAACAAAAACACAAAGACACACTAGACTAGAGGCATCTATGTGCTATATGCCTGCTACAGCAAAAGAAGATTGTATAATTGGCTGAATATTTATCCCTACTTGGCTGAATATGTGAAAAGCTTTTCTGAAAATTGTGCAAGATTGTCCTAGAGTATTAATGGTAGAACCGTAGAACCCCATTAGATTACTACAAAAAGATCCCTTAAAGAGAATGGAGGTTTTATCATATATGAAGGAGAAAATACGTGGAACCCATTAGATAACACCAAAAGAGCCCTCCAAAAGAGAATGGAGGTTTTTTAGGCAACCGTGGGTTTCCAAGCTAGCTTACGCTCACCCACTAATCCTCCAGGTGGCACAAATGCCCTAGAGTCATCGCAGGTGATCGTCGATGGTCACAAGGGCTTTGGCAGGATTAGAACCCAGGAAAGATTAGATTTCCACTACATCCCTTGATCCTTAACCTGTGCGCCACAACCCAAATGGTTTGGAGGTTTCAACATATATATGGAGGAGAAATGGGACAAGTATAGCCAATATAGAACTACAACACATGAAACGAATTTCACGAGTCAAAGATGGAGAAGCGAACTTGATTATTATCGACATTGCTAGTGTGAGATGCCTAAAAATACGTTAGTCAGGTGAATGCGGTCCAGATAAAGAAACCAAAACAACAAATAACACAAGTAAGCCATCTTACATGAAGATACCTTGGTTACTGAAGGATCAATAAATCAACGCGATTTGTGTTTCAGGTTCTCGAACAAAAAGTATATTTTATGCAGAAGCAGAAAGTATCCTCCAAATTTAGGTACGTTCACTTCCAATTTGGTTGGATGATTAGTTCCCACAACAAACGATCAATAAAAACAATACTGAACCTTGATACAAGTACCAAATCAATCCAGCAATATGTAAACATACCAATCTCGCCCATAAAATTGCAATACATGTTTACATAGAATTAAACCCTAGAAACTGCCAATGAAGAGGAAAGAGAGTAGGAGATTATCAGAAGATGATACCTTTCAGAATCAGAATATTTAGATAATTGCAAGTGTTTTGTTGATGCGAGTATAACAGGGCACACGAACACTCGTCTTAATTTTGACCTTTCTAGTCGCCCTTTGGATCACTATTTGAGTTCCAAAAAAGGTCTACTTCCTAAAATACGTAGATATGTTGGATTTGGTATTGATTTGTAGGATTTTATATTATTTTTAAATAATTTATAAAAATAAATTATAAATAATTAAATTATCTTTTTATTGATTGATTATTACAAAATAAATGTTTTTAACATATTATAAAACATTATTACATACAAATCTTATGAAATTTCTAGAAATACCGACTATCTCGTGGGATTTCAAAGCCATGTGTTTGTGAAATTTCAATGAAATCATGCGATTTTAAATTCAAAAAATCTTTTAAATCAAACGTTGAATTGGAATGTGATTTAATTTCAAATCTCTTTAAATCCAATCCATTCCATTAAACCATGCAAGAGACTTAAAAAAATATATTATTACAAAAACTAATAGTAGTAGATTTTTATAGAAATTCTTTTTTAAGGAGTCTCCATTTTCCATAAATCATATTAATTGGTTTTTTTTCTTTCGTTCGAATTTGAAGACACAACATAAGTGTCATGTAGGGGTGCTTATAGGTTGGGTTGATCGGGTTGAGGACATTTGAACAACCCAACCCAATGCTCGCGGTTTTGAGAAATCTTAACCCCAACCCAAACCAAAGTGCAACCCAACCTAACCCGTACGGGTTGGTCGGGTTAGTCGGGTTGATATTTTGGTATATCAAAATATTCTTTTAACCTTGAATATATTATTTCTCTACTCATAATTTCTTTTTCATCATCAACCATTTGATACAATTTATTCATATTTCTTACGTATATCACATTCAGTTAATTTTCTCAATTTCCATATATATGTTCACAGTTACTGAATGAGTTATATAGAGATATGAATAGATTGAAAATATGTATATATGAAAAACATACATGATAGTGTAATTGTCTAATGTATATATTAATAGAAATTCAACAATCATATTAAATTCAAGAAATAAAAGGATATCGGGTTCATCGGGTTGGGTTGAGTTTAAATAATAGTAACTCAATATCAACCCAATACCTACGGTTTGACAATTTTACAACTCAATTAGACATCGGGTTGCTTCGGGTTGA
Source organism: Cynara cardunculus var. scolymus (assembly GCF_001531365.2). Classification (NCBI taxonomy): domain Eukaryota; kingdom Viridiplantae; phylum Streptophyta; class Magnoliopsida; order Asterales; family Asteraceae; genus Cynara; species Cynara cardunculus. Next base: position 8,509,230 of record NC_037542.1, on the reverse strand, counting down.
GTTATTTCACGTTGAATTGGGTTGGGTTATTTCGCGTTGGGTTGATCGGGTTGGTCGGGTTTTTGAACATCCCTTAGTCATGCTTCGAACCATAAGGTATAATACTAATTTTAATAGCATATACATCAAAGTTCTAGGCATCAATCAAAACTATTTTTACCAATGATCCAAATTATCACATGGGTTTGTTAAATCAAACAATAACCATCCAAGGTTATGAGATCACCCTATTTCCCACATCACATGTAAGAAGGAACACTTCAGTAACCAACGAAACACACCAGATTTCATATGCCTTGTATTCATTACTAAGCAAAATGCAATACTCCATGATCAACTAACCAGTCTAACCTTACATCATTTTGTCCTCATGATCATAGGCGAAACCTACAGTCAAGACTTGACACGGAATTAGCCCGGGCGAAGACTAGAATCACCCATTTCCGAGAAAAAAAACATCATCATCATTATAAACCTTTCTCATCTTAATATGAGAGATAACAATACCAAGAAAAAGAAGTACCAAGATATGGCCATCCCCCAATCCAACTAATTATTGCAACATAATACAACTACAATCGTCAATAAAAACAGTCAAGAAGACTCAAAAATCAAAACCCCACAAGTACCATTACAAATTACTATCAAATTATCAATGATGTTACAGTTGGAGACAATCCACAAGAAACCCCTATTGTTTCTTCTTGTATTACCCTAAAACCAATAATCTTCAAATCAAGAGCAATATACAAGTTTACCACTTGATGTACAAATCATCTTAGCAGCAAATCATTATGCTTTCAATTGGAAATTTGGAACTTGAACTTGAACTCTTCTAAGTCACAAAATATCATCATAAGCGATAATTTCCCGACCTCTGGATGGCACATTCAAACCTTTTCTTCCACCATTCTTCTCATTGTTGATGGTTGTGTTACCATCATTCTTTTCATCTCTGTAGTTTACAATTGCTGATCCGAGCTTGTTCCCTCTTCCATGTCTGCTAAGAGGCAACTCTGGTTTCAATAGCTTCGATGATGAAGAAGCTTCCTTCTTCTTAACCCCTTCCCTCCATTGTGGCACTGGATCATTTGCCCACGTCACTTGTACCTGCACCATTATATAATCACACATTTAGTCCCACCCAATAATCAAATTACGGAATACGTAATAGTTGGTTAATGGAACATTCATTTATAGAACAAATGAGAGGTAGGTCAACAGTATCGAACGGCACTAGCAGCTATTCCTTCTGTTCTAAGTAAAAAAGTGCACTTTCAACGATAGACATTCAAACCCTAGTAGTTTTGGATTCAAATTGACATCGATTTGCTTTGGTTTTCCATCTCCAAACCCTTTCTATGTTACTACTTCTTATATAGTTACATGTAGTTATAGAATTTGCTAAAAAAGAAGAATTCTTGTAAATTTGGAAGTTAACAAGTATGACTAAAATAAGCCAAAAATGTGAACTTTGGAGTGATTTTCACCCCTTCACCGTTGACCTGGGATAATAGATCAAGAAATTGATTTGATATACCTTGATGGTGTGAAATCATATACCTAATCGATGAAAATATTGTTTTTACATGCTCAAGTACATAATTTTCATCGTAAGCAAGGTAATTATATGAAATGTTGATTAATTGAGAGAGATCGAGAGTTACTCTAGTAGAATTGAGGGTGATGCCGAATGACGGATCAAGTGACGCGGCGATGGCAGACTCAGCAGAGTCCCTAGAACGGAAGGTGATGTAGGCGAAACCACCGGAATCCATGCGTGTACGAGAAATCGATCCGTAGATTTCGAATCTGGACTTGACATCCAGGACGGAGCAGTCAGAGGAAAGGCCAGCGACGATAACTACGGTGTTGGTGTCACCGGAGGATGTTGGTTGGTCGGGAAAGTAGTCATCGTCAATTGCCGGATCGGAAGGGAGAGGGCGGCGGCGTTTAGGAAAGTTGTACGGCGTGTGGCGGGAGAAATAGGGTTTTTCCCTCTTCCGACTCATGCTGTGTGTTGTTGAGGAAGGGGATATTCGGGGGTTAAGTCGAAGCTATTACGTCAACCTAACCACTAAGAAAATAAAATATTAAATATGATGGTAGGCTTTTATAGCTGTTGGATATCCAACTTTAATACTTGTACTTATCGAATTTGGTTTTCTGTGCATGCTTATATCATTTAGAGTTGTTCCACAATGAATTAATGGGTTATTAAGCCTGAATGGCTTATTCAGTCAGCCATATATTGTTGTTCGCTTCTGGCTTATTCGGTTAGCCGATAGTTTAACCGGTCAGCCAGAAAAGTGGAGTTCTATGGACTCAGCCACTTATTCAACCATTGATTCCAAAGCTACCCTTTCCCTCCTTTCCTCCAAAATTGAACCCTTCATCGTCAACCTCTCCTTATTCAACCCTTCATCGTCAACCTCGCCTTCTTCATCTTCATCTTCAACCTCGCCTTCTGGATTGACCCATTCCCTGTAACGAGTCCCAACTCCCTCCGCCTTTGACCACCACCGCCACAACCACCCGTACATCACTCTCTCTATTATAAATATGAAAGAAGCAGGAATTTTGTTGAATAGTTGTTTTCCTTCATGATCGAGATTTGAGGAAAACCTAAATCGCCAGTTGAAGAATATTTTCATCGATTTTCCAACATGTCAAATATTCACTCTTTGATTCACATGTATTTAGAGTTTCACTGATTTTAGTTCTTTTGAAATGGGGTTTTCATTTGATTCAGCATTTTGGTTTCATTTGATCTATTTGTTGTTCTTGTTATGGATACCTAATGTAATAAAATTGATCCACAAAAACAAAGATTGGGGTAAAATAAAGACTAAGGGTAAAATGGTAATTTTTGACATTCAGACTGTTTATTCAGCATAACAACCGAACAACAACTTATCTGTTAATATACAGACAACTATATCAATACAGACATCTATATCCATACAGGTCTTAACAGAAAACGAACCGAACAGCCCCTCAGTTTATCTTTTTAATATTGATGTAGACGTTTGTTAATATAACTCATTCTTCTGGTTGAATTTGCAAGAAAAAAAACGGTAAATAAAGTATGGTACTAATAAAATAGTACATTTGAACTTGTTTGCACTAAAAAATCGGCTCACCAAAAATAGTATTTGTCAGATTGTTTTTGACTTTATCTTATATTGGTATTCAATTGGCTAAACGATAATCTTATCCGCTTTGGTGACTATCTTGACTTCACTTCCACTAGTCTTCGTTTTTGTTGAATGCATTTTGCATTTGGATTAATACAGATAATAATAATACTTTTACAAACATAATCATATTCTATTTTTTTTTCCAAAATATAAGCTATAACTTCGGATTTCAAAATAAGTAAAGATGCATCCACATAAATAATAATAAAAAAGAGTCATAAGGTTTCCTAATCTCACTCAAAAGTAAGTTAAAAAAAATCTAGAATTTGTTCCACATATTAATGGCCTAACTTAAGTGGCTACCAAGCAAATAAAGAAAAATCTAAAATTCAGATGATATGTATGGAATTATCATATATTGAAAAAGAAGAAAACAGTACCCAATGATCATAATTAGCTAACAGTTGTGTTTATTAATTGCTCGTACAATTTCTAAAGCATATAAAAACAAAATGCGTGAATTAGGAATGCATAAGATTGGCAAAGGCAGTAAAAGATTTATTCTAAAGCATAATAAGGTGATTTTTTAAAGCTTAAAACATATACAAGTCACCTTAAATGTCGAATTTTAGCTTGATTTCTCGATCGAATTTGTTCTACGAAGCATACGTGCTGATAATATGTTGTAGAATAATTGACAGAAAACAACAATAGAATGGAGATAATGAATATGTAATTCTCATTAATCAAAAGTCCTTTAAATAGAGATATGATACAAGTAGATAGCTATGATAGATATTAGTTATAATCTATCTTTAATACGTTTATCTCTATCTAGATCGTCATATCTTTTAGACGATAACACCTGCAGCACCTTCAATATTTTAGATCCACATTTCTTGGGATATCAAAGCAAATTTGAAAGTATAAATATATCAATCATCAATCAATCAATATCTTCATCTTTATATATATATATATATATAAACAACAACCTAATATTTGAGCTGATATTATGAGAATTGAGTATTTTTAAATAGTGGATTATGGTTGAGTTTATGTTATCCCACATCGGTGAGAAGTCGAAAGATTGAAATAAAGAAGTGTGTATGAGGGTGAAATGACTTTGTGTCAACTAATGATGTTTGACCCATGAGGTTGTCTTATTTTGGGATGACTCTCTTTTTGCAAAAAGAATCTTATTATATGAAAATCAAGTGGAAAAATAATTCATCAAAAATCAGTAACTGATTTATATCGAAATCTCTCCATATATATTAAATGAACAATAATAAGTATAGGGTGAGATTTTAGAAGATGATAAAATTAAAGGAGGTTGGTATAAGAATGAATAAATATATATAAAAAAAAAAAGATAGAATATTTTCATGAAGATTTTTTTACTTCACAAATATGCTTCATGCTATATATGGGTTCATCTTATTTATGGGTTTTGTTTGTTTCTTCTTGTTTTTATTTTCTTTATAGCTTTTCTTTATGGTTTCTGGGTTTTATCTTCTTTTACGGTTCCATCTTCTTAATGGATTTCATTTGATCAAGATTTAAGTGAAAAGATATTGTTACACAATTTTTAGGATGCTTGATTTTACCTGCTTCATAGCACAAATTTTTAAATAAAATTCTATAAATTCGTTGTTCATTTCTTGATGTATTTGAGATACTGTATTTGTATTCATATTTTATTTTGGATTTTGGTATATTCTTGAGTTTGATTAGTGGTTTTTTTGCATGGTGGTAGATTGATTTATTAGCTGGAATCTCGATTGATTTGTAAACTTAAATTAGGGGTGCTGAAGTGGGGGAGGAGGATGGTGAGGGGTGCCAAATGGGGAGTGATGAGGGGTACTCGCCGGAGAAGATAACCAGACCGGAGCAAGGACATGATTTGTAGCAAAAATGAAACTTTGAGGACTGTAGTAATAAATTTTAGGATTTAGCCACCTTTTTCATAACCATTATGAAACTACAAGGAGGAAATTTGAAATTTTGACATTTGGTTCGATATTAAAAATCGAACCAATTTGATGTGGTTTGATGGTTAAATGCATTAAAATTAGCTTTTCTAATTGCTAATTTAGGTCGACATTTATGTGATTTGAGTAGCCGCCTTTGGTTGACATCTATTTAATGACATACCCTTTGGTTTAGCCTATAAATACCATAACAACATACTTTGCATTTCATTACCATAAAACCATCCATTATTCATCATACATCATGGCAGTTGTTACAAGTGAGTTAGAGATTCCTTCTTCAGTTTCTGCTTCCAAACTTTTCAAGGCATTCCTTGATTTTCGCAACCTTGCACCAAAGGTTGAGCCTGAATCTTTTAAGGCCATAGAGTTCATCAAAGGTGATGGAGGCATTGGAACAGTCCAACAAACTACTTTTGTTGACGGTAAGTAATTTCATTTTCATCAAGATGGTGCTTAATGAGTAGACAACTTCATACATATGTAACTTGTTCGATTCATTTTTTTAGTTATTTATGTGGGTGTATAAACCTTCTGTAAAATATATTTTTATCATATTAACATTTGATTGGTGTAGGCTCAAAATCAAAGCTCACAATTGATGCTATTGACCACAACAATTTCTCTCTTGGTACAACAATTTTCGAAGGTGGTGAATGGATGGACAATCTAGAGTCTGCTACTTATCACGCAAAATTTGTACCTTCTGCAGCTAACGACGGTTCAACATATAAGGTCTCATCTGTGTATAAGTGCAAAGATCCTGCCAAATTTACAGAAGAAAATGCTAAGTTTGCTGACGAATATACCAAAAAGACTTTCAAGGCTATCGAGGCATACATCATTGCAAATCCAAATGCATATTGATGTTGGACATTGTTTCAGTTGTCACTCTGTTTTCCTATATGTGGTACTGTGTTTCTTTTATAAATAAGGTGATCAATAATAAAATATAAGTTTGTTTGTTAATGTTTAGTTTTTATTGATATAATTTCGGAAATCATATATTCATGGATTTTTTCCTTGTTTTCCACTCTCAACGGAAAAAGAACTCCTTTAATTTCAATTTACGATATAACATCCTTTGACAATTGCATTTGCATGATTCTTGTCCACAATCTCTTCTATGTAAGCAATACTTCCATAGCCTAATCAAATTTTTTTTAGCATGGTATCATTTGAAATGTTGGAAAAGCAAATATAAAATCTTGTTGGGAAATATTATATATCATAACCGTAAAATAAAATCAGAATCCGTAATCAAAATGAAATTACCGACAGTGAAATCAGGAGTTGTGATAGTGGCCAAATCATGATTCTAACTAACTTGTTATGACTTCGTTATGGCGTGGAGACTAGATATTGTTGTCATGTTAACCTCTGTGACTCCACTCAAAGACGTGGCTTGCATTGTAATGCTTTATGATGTGATACAATGAGTTATTTTGTAAATTGTTGGGTTTTTTTTACTTTTTCTGAATAAATGATATATATATATATATATATGTACGAAACCGAAACTTAAATAAACATAAAAATGAAAACCCCAAATAGGTAAATCCTTATTCTCATTCACATGCATGGAGAGTCGACACAAATTCCTTGAATGTTAGAAAAAAGTATCAGTGTACGATATATATATATATATATATATATATATATATATTATATGGGGAGCGTTCAAATAAAAACCACCTAATTTGTACAAACCTTACAAACTTCATTCAACTAATCATAATTTTTCATTTTGTTCATTTTTTTGTAATTATGAGAGGTTGATTAATCATTTTTATTGTGGATGATGTTAATCATGGATATTATCATCTTCATTATTTTAATTTTAGATAAATACATGAATCAGTTTCATTAATTTTAGAGAAATACATGAAACAGTTTCATTAAGTAGTATATGAAACAATTTCATAACCATATATGAAACAATTTCATAACCATATATGAAACAACTTTATCAAAAAAAGTATTATATGAAACAATTTCACAAGATTAAACAATTTCATGAAAAAATTTCATAAGATTAAACAATGAAATC
>NC_037542.1:8489238-8501971 GCF_001531365.2 Cynara cardunculus var. scolymus | reverse complement strand
TCAACTTGTAAAAACAGTAAAAACTACTATCATCCGTCTTAATCTTATGAAATTTTTTCATGAAATTGTTTAATCTTGTGAAATTGTTTCATATAATACTTTTTTGATGAAGTTGTTTCATATATGGTTACGAAATTATTACATATACTACTTAATGAAATTTTAATAAAATTGTTTCATGTATTTCTCTAAAATTAAAATAATGAAGATGATAATATCCATGATTAACATCTTTCACAATAAAAATTATTATTCAACTTCTCATAATTACAAAAAAATGAACAAAATAAAAAATTATGATTGGTGGAATGAGGTTTTTACAAATTGAGTGGTTTTCATTTGATCGCTCCCCTATATATAATATATATATATATATATATATATCGTCTTAAGGCACGCCTTGAAAAACGTTATAGTCTTGCCTTCATTTGTAAGACTTGAAGTTTGAACTCGCCGTCAAACCATGCCTCATATCTTTGGAACTTTGAGCCAAATCAAGAGGTGCATGAGTAGGGGAGGAGGATGATGGATTACAGTCAGTTTTCTTAAGACCTATCAAGACCCATTAGAATTCATTACCATCCATTTAGAGGAAAAAAAACAACTTAAGCATCGATAAAATATAAAATAAAACAATAAATTAAATTAAAGTATATGGTTGTCGGAAATCATTCTTTAATCAATGCAAATTATGGACAGATTAACTGATGAGTTTTCTCAAAAAAATATTTCAGTAACTATTTCTAAAAAAGATGGCGTTCATTGACATGTTATCAACGGATACATAAATTAAAACAAAAATAAAAACCTGTAGGTATTACACTTGGATTATTAAATTAAGTAATTGCAACTTGTCGCTAGTCCTTCTGTAATTGGCAAAGAGTCACCAATGGTTATCCTTTCCTCGAAAATCCATCAATAAATAGAGCCAAGAAGTTGGTACTTTCGTATCTTTAATTGCAAAAACGGAATGCAGACGTTATGAGAACCAAGACAAGAAGATCTATACACTAAGCTGACTTTGATGTGATATTTTTGGGTTGAATACAATATAAATGTTCTATTCGATTGTGATTTGTTGAATGATGATGTTATGAACAACTGATGCATACAATACGTGGTTTATTTTGGAAAAGAGGAGGTGAAACACAAATCTTTTAACCCATGGGTCAAGTCTAACTTTTTTATATAAATGTATCACATAAATGTACTCCAATATAAAGTGCGACAAAATGCAACAAAGTATGTCTCTGTTTATATTTAACAAATTTTTTCTCACTTGATGTAAAAAGGTTTCGTTCTTTTTATTTTGTAACTATTTTGACTGTTAATCTGTTGATTTTATAACATTGGATGATGTGGATACCCGTTTATGAAACAAGTTTTCGTCAAGAATATAAAAACTTCAAATGTCTTTCAAGAAAATGGAACTCGTTGATATTTTACGACTGTGAATACCTGCATAATAATGCAATTTTTGTAGAGAAAGTTTGTATTTTTTTAAATCCACATATAAAATTGTAGAAATTTAAAGAATTTTCTTATAATATTTTAATTCCAAACCTTTAATCGATTATAAGACCGGTTACATATATACAATGTCCCAAACAATTTTACAAGTATGAAGTATCTTATGATGATTGCCAACCGTTGTTTAATTTTATTTTTGGCAAAGAAAATATGTATTTTCCTTTACTTTGGCAAAGAAAATTCTATGCTAAAAAATCGATTTGGTGATGGAGGTTGCTTACACATAAGACATTATCGACAAGAATCATGCAACTGAAATTGTGAGAGAATGTTTAATCGTAAATTGCAAATTGGCCAAAGTTTATGTTCGTCGAAAGTGGAAACTAGTGAAATAAAAATCAACCAAATATATGATTTTCGAAATTATATGAATAAGAACTAAATATTAACAAATGAACTTATATTTTATTATTGATCGCCTTATTTATAAAAGAAAACATAGTACTGCATATGAAAAACAGAGTGAAGATGGAAAATGTGTCCAACATCAATATGCATTTGGATTTGCAACGATGTATGCCTCGATAGCCTTGAAAGTTTTTTTGATATATTCGTCACCAAACTTAGCATTTTCTTCTGTAAATTTAGCAGGATCTTTGCACTTATACACAGATGAGACCTTATATGTTGAGCTGTCGTTAGTTGCAGAAGGTACAAAGTTCACGTGATGGGTAACAGACTCTAGATTGTCCATCCATTCACCACCTTCAATAATCGTTGTACTAAAAGAGAAATTATTATGATCAATAGCATCAACTGTGAGCTTTGTTTTAGAGCCTGCATCAATCAAATGTTAATATGATAAGAAATATTTTAAAGAAGGTTTCTACACCCACATGACTAATTTAAAAATGAATCGAACATGTTATATGTGTATGAAGTTGTCTACTCATTAAGCACCATCTTGTTGGAAATGAAATTACTTACCGTCAACGAAAGTAGTTTGTTGGATTGTTCCAATGCCTCCATCACCTTTGATGTAATCTATGGCCTTAAAAGATTCAGGCTCAACCTTCGGTGCAAGGTTRCGAAAATCAAGGAACGCCTTGAAAAGTTTGGAAGCAGAAACCGAAGAAGGAACCTCTAACTCACTTGTAACAATCGCCATGATGTATGATCAACTAATTAATGGATGGTTTATGGTACTGAAATGGAAACATGTTATTGTGGTATTTATAGGCTAAACCAAAGGGAATGACATTAAATATATATCAACCAAAGACAGCTACTCAAATCACATAAATGTGGACCTAAATTAGCAATTAGAAAAGCTAATTTCAATGCATTTAACCATCAAACCACGTCGAATTGGTTCGGTTTTAATATTGAACCAAATATCAAATTTTCAAATTGATTCCATGTTTAATATTTAAGAAAGATTACTTAAAATTACAAATTTCCTCCTTGTAGTTTCATATTGGTTAGGATGCTGTCTTAAATCCTAAAATTCATTACTAGGGTCCTTGTAATACCTCAACTCCCATTTGCATAAAACACATATATTCCATATAACATAAGATACAAATATACACATTAGTCCCAGAAGTACACATATTGCTACATATAAAGGTAGCTACAAACTTTTTGCTCACATAAGTATAAATTCACAAGTCATGTACATATTCAGCTTCCCAAAAATCCATAGACGCAAAGTAATAATAAATCACTTCACATATTTCCTTTCCTTTTACCTTTCACATGTGCCCAACCTGTGATGCACATTTTTTAAAATAAAACGAGGGTTAACCCATAAGGTCTAGTGAGTAAAATCCTTGATTGCTATTACAGGGTAAAAATCACCAAAATACTTTTGAAAATATAATATGCAATTATCATTTATTTTAACAAACCTTTGTTTGTCGTATCATATAGTCGAGACAGCCTCATTTCATCACCTCAAACACATGATATATCAAACTTGTAGCATCAAACATATAATACACCGACTTGTCGCATCCCATTGATGCGAGAAAATATTTATTCGTATCATTCAAATACGATAACCCATTTCCTTGCATCATTCAAATGTGATAAACAAACTTGTCGCACCCCAAGCATGCGATAACCACAACTCCTCGCACCACACTGGTGCGATAACCCCATCTTGTCGCATCTCAAGTATGCGGTAAACACTTTTCCTCGCACCTCAAGGATGCGAAAAAAATAACTCATTTCACCCATCTCAAACTCATCGCATCAAACACATGCGATAAAAGTCAATCTCATTGCATCATAAAGATGCGATAATAATATCCCATGACCAAAAGATCATCATTTCCAGAAAATTGATTATGTCACTCTTATCCTAATATATCAAGCTCTTGATTATGTCACCCTTATTACAAATTTACCCAACTCTTGATTATGCCACCCTTATTACAAAATATATATCTTTCTTAATTATATCACTTTTATTTCAATCAGTTAATGATAACATATCAAATCCCAAAGTTATGCTAAAAATAGTATATAATCATTCAAAAACACCTCAAGTATGAAACTATACGGTTCCTTATTAAAAAGCAAATCAAATGATGCTTTTAAAGTAAAACTCACTTTGTATACACAAGTAGATGAAGGCCTTAAACAATTAAAATTAATCAGATAAAATCATGTATCAGTTTCTTCCTCTTTTTCTTCTATTTGCTTCGAACCCAGGAAACAAAGTTTTCTCACCAACTTTTCTTAACTTTTTCCAAAAATAAGAAGTAAAGAAGAAGAAATAAAAATATTTACACACATACATATATATATATATACATATATATATATATATATATTTGGATAAGAGGCGGTGGAGATTGAGATATTTTAAAACAATTTTTAAATCACACTGCTCAACAATCAAACTATTTTAAAAACAACACTCAAACTTTTCATCACTTACCCCGGTTATCACAATCCTTAAGGTTTCATTTTCGCTACAAATCAAGTCCTTACCGTAACTCTATTTTTCTCCTACCATCTTTTATGACTTCAATTTCACCCATGACGTAATGGCTACCATACAACGTTTGTTTGGAAAACAATTACTTGAAAATATAATGAGTTACAACTATTAAAGTTGCATATAATTTTGATTTATAACCTTGACATGATTGGGTCGTCATTAACATGTGATTTTGCTAACTTTTGATAAACAAATTTGAATCCCTTCATCGTATCTCCATCATGCCTTCTTCTAATCTCTTAAATGAAAGTCAAAGTCAAAAACTATACATCTTGTATATAGTAGAAAGTGATCGGTAATTGCCTATACTCTCAACGAAATCAAAGTTTTTGATACAATATATTGTGTATTTATCCTTTTGTATTAATTACAGTGTTTAATGTAAAAGAATGACTAATACATATAGATAAGTTTAAAACATCTAGCCGTGTATGACAATCACAACAAGGGCGTATAATTTCACCTACACACATTACACATACATACTCTGAGTGAATGTAATATGTGATGCATAATACAAAATTTAACGGGATTTGTTTTTGTAAATAAAGGTAAGTTATATAATGAATTGTTAAGAAAATTAATATAAGTAACAAAAATTCGAAAAAAGAAGAAGATAATTAATGAATATTCCTTGCAGCTTACGTCATTATTTAGCAATTTTATGAATTACGAAAAGAGAATGTTGAGTGCGTAATTTTGCAAAAAAAAAAAGGTACCCATCAACCAACGTGTTTTTAAAATGTCATCGCAACTTCTTTTACCTTTATATATTGATTGATGTTAATAGATATTCATTTATATATTGATGATTCATAACTACAAAAAGAAAATGGAAGGTTTTAGAATTAATGAGAGGTTTTTATGACGATTTAAAAATAATTCAAATTTACAATTAGAGACATATATACATAATCAATAAAGAATTCTATCTACATAATAATTAATGATAACTTGTAATTAGTTTGTAAAGTTTGTACAAACCAAGAAGATTTTTATTTGATCGCTCACACACACACACACACACACACACACACATATATATATATATATATATAGTGAGAGAGAGAGAGAGGCGAGTTATGTTGCAAACCGTTCAATTCATGAAAACTATGCAAACCACTTTCAACCAATAGAAAAATTCTATTTTTTTATTTAATTTTAATAAGTAAAGGTATAATGGTCATTTCATCGTATATTAATTAATATTGGAAGGTAATAACTACCGTTAATTATGGAAATGTATTTAATGAAAACATTTCATATGGAATGAGGTTAATCTTTTTTCTTAATACAATTTTTTTACCATTAATATTTTTTATTATTTTATTAAATTATATTTATTAAAATATGAATTGTAAAAGCAGTAGAATATGAAATATGTGTTCGTTTGATTTAATGAAACAGTTTCATTAACGGTTATTGAATTAGTATTGAAACAAAAAAAATAATGAAACAGTTTCATTTCTTGATTTAATGAAACAAAATCTTTGCTTTAGTATTCAAAATATTTCATTATTTTTGTTGATTACAGTATGTTTTATGTTTTATAATTTATTATGATATACCTAATTTATTGTAGGTGACAAGAAATGAAACTGTTTCACCCTTTATAGAACGAACTCACGTGACTCCTTGTCACCTACAATGAAAGACGAATCAATTGTCATGTAGTATTGAACGATAATTGCAAACTGTTTCATTAACGGTTATTGAATTAGTATTGGACTATTAATAATTTCTAATCAAAATAATTTTAAAACAAGTGAAATCCTAATAAACGATAAAACATATAAAGAATGAAAGATTTTTAAAAATTTAATGAAACATTTTGAAAACTGAATATTTTTTAATTTAATGAACGTTTTTCATGCATTAAACGTTTCGAAATATTAATAAATTAAATTCATCAGTGAAATTGTGTTCATGGTCACTATTGAACATGACATTCGTTTCATTACTCAAAGTACATATATTTTTTCAATGAAACGAACACAGATTTCATATTCTACTGCTTTTACAATTCATATTTTAATAAATGTAATTTAATAAAATAATAAAAAATATTAATGGTAGAAAAATAAGATTTACCTCATTTCATATGAAACGTTTCCATTAATACATTTTCATAATTAACAGTAGTTATTAGGATATACCTAATTCATTGTTAGGGATTTGATAAATTTGCCCTTTTTTAATTAAAAATTAAACTTTTATTTTCTTTTTCTTTTTTTATTTCTTAATATAAACTCATTTAATATTGACCATTGATGAAGAAAATGGATGGATGATATTGGTTTGTAAGGTTTTCACAAATAAGAGTGGTTTGCAATTGATCACTCCTCACTCTCTCTTTCTCTCTCTCTCTCTCTCTCTCTCTCTCTATATATATATATATATAGGGAAGGGTTCAAACGAGAACACTTTTATTTTACGAGAATGCGAGAACATCTTTTTACTATAAACAATTACATATGATACTATCTTTGCATCACATGTGATACTAAATCAGAGACGCGGACGATTTTCGATGCGATCTTGGTTACAGGCCTAGTCCCCCTTACACCACTAAGCCCCCTCACAAGTATTATCACATGTGATAAGAGTGTTGTTGATATGGTATTATAATCCATCAAGACCATTACATGCGATGCTAAATCATAGACGCAAACAATCTTTGGTGCAGCCTAAGTCGTAGAACACGTCGTCCGTACATCACAGGGTCCCCTCACGCGTGTTATCACATGTGATAAAGATGTTCTCGCGTTCTCGTAAAATGGAGGTATTCTCGTTTGAACCTCTACCTATTATATATATATATATATATATATATATATATATAATTGGGCTCCAAAATAGTTAGAAACAATCTGTTCAAAATCTTACATCGATACACCCTTCAACACGACCATAAAAAATAGGGGTTGCTTAACTTCATACCTATATGAATTCAATCTCTAAAGTTTTTATGGAAATTTAGGGTCCCGGTTCTATTTACATCGCCTCATTGAAATAAAATCGTGGTTTACAACTATACTTATAATTAAGTAACAACCCTAAGCTAAGTTCTAATAATAATAWAAATAGAAACAGCTATGGTACTACTAATAATGAACTACATTATTAACTAACAACAATAATGATATTATAAATAATTTGGAAGACATATATAGTGTTTTAATAATAATCTTGTAAAGTATCAACAACCGGAATTAAATATTTACTTTTTTTTAATGGTTTTTATCAAATATATACATCAGAAGAGAAAGTTATAAGTAAGATTTATATTTAAGTGATTTTGAAAATTTTGAAATAATTTATTTAAAGATACATATGTGAACTAAATTTAGAGATTATTTATATAGGTTCATATATGTATACTCGAACAGATTTTTCCAATGATTCATATTTCTTACATTTTATGATATTTATCTTTTTAATTTGAACATTCCATTACATAGATGTAATGGCGTAGATTAAAACGAGAACATATTTATTTTACAAAAAAAATGTGAGATCACACTTATTTCATGTGATAGTACATGTGAGGGGACTTGGTAGTGTGTGAGTGACTTGGCTAGCACCCTAGGTGATGCAAATGGTCGTCTGTGTCTTTGATTTAGTATCACATGTGATTAACTATAATAAAAGAAAAATATTCTAACGTTTTCGTTAAATGAAGTTGTTATCCTTTGAACCCTTCCCTATATATTTATATGTATATATAGGGGCCGGTTCAAATAAGAAGACTAGATATAGTAACAAGGTGAGAGGGGTTAATGAAAGTTTCATGTGTGAATCTATTGAAACATTCAAAACATATTTGATGATGCATATGTGAACCAACGGTACAAATTATTCATATGGATTCAAATATGCATATTCAAATTGATTTTTTCAGGATTGATTACATTTTTAGTCCCTTGTTTGTGGCTATTTTTTGGTTGTCGTTCTTACTATTCGTAAAATACATTCGTGGTCCATTATTTGTGTTTTGGATCCCAAGGTAGTCCTTCAATTTAACACCTTTAAAAGAGCTATGTTAAATGAATCATATGTCCCTCAAATAAGGGGCAATTTAGTCTTTATACCCATCTTTATCCCTACCTTCATCTCCCTCAATGTAATAACAAGCATATCCTTTTTTTTTGCAAACAATGCCTAAATTGATTTAGTTGATGTTTGCTTGAATTTTTATTGTTCATGGTATAACTATTAGCAACATATTTTTTGAGGTTGTTTATAGGTCTCTATCATATATAAGAACCTTGCAATATCTAATAAATCAAGATACATCGTTATATATTTTTTTCCGTTACTTCATTAAGAAGACATTAAAAACGTAAGAAAAATTGAAATATCACGTTACAAACTTGTGTACTAGCACATGCTTGCCACAAGCTTTAACGTCATGTCATACATGAGCCTTAAGCCACAGTGTGCCATGACGACTGGTGTGTTGAGCATTTTAGAGCATTGGTTTTTATTTATTATCGTTTTTAGATGTGATTATTAAAGTTTTTTTTTTTATGGAGGAATATCTTTTGTGAAACATCAATTAATCTATGTGGTAAATCATTTTTTTAGTACGAAGCCATATTTTTCTAGGTTAATGTTCCATATTGCTTTTCATTAGAATAAATCAACTTGATTTTCATAAATAGTTCATATATGGAATATGCGAGTCCAAATTAATCTTTTTGAAATATTATGGTATTCAATAATTTTTTTTATCACAATAGATATAGTTTTTCAGTATTCTTACCATATTTTTATTTAAACATAAATTTCGTATTTTATTTTTCAATTACAAGTTGTAAAAACTACAAATCGTTAATTAATGTATAGGTTGATCTTTAAAAGGCAAAAACAACAAACGTTTTGAGTTAAAAACCCTATTTCAAAATCTTTGACCAATGAAACATTTCAACTTTGAATTTATAAATCATGATTTATGATTTAAAATCACAACAAACCATAAAAATAGCATCAAAAGGGACGGAGGCTAAACCAAAATTTGGAACAATATTGTCGTTTTGAGTTGTAGGCTTCATAATCGAAATGATTTGTGCAGCATCGTGCTTGGGTACGTTACTAATATATACAACAGGGGCAAGTTCAAACATCAACAAAGTCAATACACAAAATGATAGAACGTCTATATCACATGTGAGTATGGAACAGTTTCCCAGGTGTGTGTGTGTGTGTGTGGCCTGACGACCTTGAAGGTTTGACCGTTCATTAATCACATGTGTTTTTTGCTCTAGTTATTGCCAACCGTTAATAAATTTTCTTTTTGGCAAAGAAAATACCATGGTAAAAAATCGATTGGTGATGGAAGTTGCTTATGTAGAAGACATTATCGACAAGAATCATGCAATTGAAATTGTGAGAGAATGTCTCATCGTAAATTGCAATTGGCCAAAGTTTTTGTTCGTTGAAAGTGGAAACAAGTGAAATAAAAATCAACCAAATATATGAATGAGAACTAAATATTAACAAATGAACTTATATTTTATTATTGATCACCTTATTTATAAAAGAAAACATAGTACTGCATATAGGAAAACAGAGTGAAGATGGAAAAAAATGTCCAACATTAATATGCATTTGGATTTGCAACGATGTATGCCTCGATAGCCTTGAAAGTTTTTTTGGTATATTCGTCAGCAAACTTAGCATTTTCTTCTGTAAATTTAGCAGGATCTTTGCACTTGTACACAGATGAGACCTTATATGTTGAACCGTCGTTAGTTGTAGAAGGTACAAATTTTGCGTGATAAGTAGCAGACTCTAGATTGTCCATCCATTCACCACCTTCGAAAATCGTTGTACTAAGAGAGAAATTAGTATGATCAATAGCATCAACTGTGAGCTTTGTTTTAGAGCCTGCATCAATCAAATGTTAATATGATAAGAAATATTTTAAAGAAGGTTTCTACACCCACATAACTAATTTAATAATGAATCGAACATGTTATATGTGTATGAAGTTGTCTACTCATTAAGCACCATCTTGTTGGAAATGAAATTACTTACCGTCAACGAAAGTAGTTTGTTGGATTGTTCCAATGCCTCCATCACCTTTGATGTAATCTATGGCCTTAAAAGATTCAGGCTCAACCTTCGGTGCAAGGTTGCGAAAATCAAGGAACGCCTTGAAAAGTTTGGAAGCAGAAACCGAAGAAGGAACCTCTAACTCACTTGTAACAACTGCCATAATGTATGATCAACTAATTAATGGATAGTTTATGGTAATGAAATGGAAACATGTTATTGTGGTATTTATAGGCTAAACCAAAAGGAATGACATTAAATATATGTCAACCAAAGACAGCTGGAATTAAATTAGCAATTAGAAAACCTAATTTCAATGCATTTAACCATCAAAGCACATCAAATTGGTTTGATTTTTAATATTAAACTAAATATCAAATTTTCAAATTGGTTCGAGGCTTAATAGATCACTTTTAGAGTAAATTACAACTTTCTTCCTTGTCGTTTCATATTCGTTATGAAGAACGTGTCTAAATCCTAAAATTCATTACTAGGGTCCTTAAGGTTTCATTTTCGCTACAAATTAGGTCCTTATTGTAACCCTATTTTTCTCCTACCATCTCGAATGACTTTAATTTCAGCGATGCCGTAATGGCTACCATACAACCTTTTTTTGGAAAACAATTAATCGAAAATATAATGAGTTACAACCATTAAAGTTGCACATAAGATAATGAACCTATAATATTGATTTATAACCTTGACATGATTGGGTCGTCATTAACATTTGATTTTGCTAAGTTTTGATGAACAAATTTGAATCCCTTCATCGGATCTCCATCATGCCTTCTTCTAATCTTTTAAACGAAAGTCAAAATCAAAAACTATACATCTTGTTTATAGTAGAAAGTGACCGGTAATTGCCTGTACTCTCAATGATATCAAAGTTTTTTATCTAATATACCATGTATTTATCCTTTTGTATTAGTTACAGTGTTCAATGTAAAATAATGACTAATACATGTAGATAAGTTAAAACATGTAGCCATGTATGACAATCACAACCATGGTAAAACACATAATTTCACCTACGCACATACATACTTTGAGTGAATGCAATGCAATAATATGGGATGGATAATACAAAACTTAATGGTATTTATTTTTGTAAATAAAGGTAAGTTACATAATGGACTGTAAGAAAATTAATATAAGTAACAAAATATCCAGAAAGAAGAAGACAATTAATGGATATTCCTTGCAATTTACGTCATTATTTAGCAATTCTATGAATTGCAAAAAGAGAATGTTGATACGTAATTTTGCAGAAAGTTACCCATCAACCAACGTGTTTTTTAAATGTCATCACAACTTCTTGTACTCTTTATATATTGATTGATGTTGTTATAACCTATTTATTTGGTTTGAAAGATTGGGTTATTTTCAAAATATAGAAGAAGTTAAAGGGTAAAATCTGAAAATTTAGTTTAAAATATGGGAAAAGTTTAAAAAAACTCAATAGACTTTAGTATTTGGAATGATTAAGTCCTTCGACAATTTTTTGAAACAAATAAGTCATTGGACATTCAAAACATGTTAACTAACTCGTTGGACAATTTTTTGGAACAAATAAGTCATTGGACAATTTAAAACATATTAAATAACTCATTGGACAATTTTTGAAACAAATAAGTAATTGGACAATTCAAAACATGTTAAATAACTCCTTAGACTTTTCTAAAACCTGTTGGATACATTCTTATGACTTGTACAATTAGTTAAAGTGGTAAAATAAAAAAGGTCCCAAAAAAAACCCAATGAATATTCATTTTTTGAACGATTAAGTCCCTAAATATTTTTTGAACCAAAAAGTATTTAAATTTATAAAATTAAACAAATATAACAAAAAAATTACTTACATTTACAAAAAAATAATTACATTTACAAAAGTAATTACATTTAAAAAAGAATTTTTTGATAAAATTTATATTATATAAAATTAATCTCAAACTAAAAAAATAAAAAAATTTAAAAAAAGTTATTATTAAATTTATTTTAATTAAAAATAAAATATATCACGTATGTGATTTTTTAAATTAAAAAAAATTTAAAAAGATTACTGGTGAAATTTATTTTAATTAAAAATAATATATTTTATAATTTTTTTTATTTTTTTAGTTTAAAAACTTTCTGACAAAATATATTTTCGGATTTTTTTCACTATTTTACCACTTTATCGTTCAAAATATGAATGTT
>NC_037542.1:8481349-8488080 GCF_001531365.2 Cynara cardunculus var. scolymus | reverse complement strand
TTATCTTTAATGGTTTTTTCTACATGTATATATCATAACAGAAAGTTAAAATAAGATTTATATTTAAGTAATTGAAAAATTCAAAATAATTTATTTAAATATATATATATATATATATATATATATAGGGTTGGGTTCACGTGAGACCAAAGGTTTTTCGTGAGACCCGTAAGACCAATTTATGTTTATTGATCAACTTTATAAGCTAATGATCTAATGGTCTAAAGTTGTACGGTGACAATTTTGTGATTATTGAGAAGTCTCATGGCAATTTTATGATTATGAATGTTGAGATTGTAGATCTAATCCAAAGGTTGAGAATTGGTCTTACGGGTCTCACAAAAAACCATTGGTCTCACATGATCCCAAGTCTATATATATATATATAGAGAGAGAGAGGTTGGTTATTATACAACTTATGACATTTGTGCAACCAATACAACTCAATCTCAACCGTCCATTTCATTTGATTAATATGTGATTTCATAGAAGTTTTAATTGTTTTATAATATAAAGTATTGATCATAATTAATGAACCATATTCATCTTCCATAAATATTCAAATCATAATAAATGAACTCTCATCATTTCCATAAATATCTCAATTTATTGGGTTGCATTGGTTGTACAAATGCAACAGGTTGTATTTGAAATAAACTATATATATATATAGGAGCGATCAAATAAAAACAGTCTTCATTTGTGTAAACCGTGTAAACCAATCTCCCTCATTCATTTTCTTGATCAATGGTTAAGATTAATCAAAGTTATTTAAAAAAATTAAAAATAAAAAAAAATTGAAAATACATTTTATAATACCGATAAGGGCAAAAAGGTAAAACCAAATATTCATTTACTCAAAGAAACCATATCATGTATATCATATTATTAATGAAACTAATTTATTTTTTCATCTTGCAATTATTTCATGACGAACCGCCTACATTATGCAGCCGTTTCATTTTTCATTTTATCTACTGAATGGATCACCTACACCATCACTGAAACGGGTTTCACCATAAAAGCATTTCATCACTCATTGTTCAATTATGCCATGAACAGTTTCACCTTCATGAAACATGTTTCATGTAAATTAATTTTTTTTATTTCACTCATGATTTGATGCATTCTTTCTTTTACTCCTTACAATATTCAAGATTCTAGAGCAGATTACAATCTTTAAGATTCTGAAACAGATTCATCATATACCCGTTTCATCATGCAATTATTTCATGACGAACCAAATAAATTATGCACCTGTTTCATGTTTCATTTTTTCTACTAAACGGATCAATTACACTATCACTGAAACATGGTTCACCATGAAATGATTTCATATTACTCATGAATCAATTACAACATGACCCAGTTTCACCTTCATGAAACCTGTTTCATGAAAATTAATTTTTTTATTTCACTCATGATTTGATGCATTCTTTCTTTTACTCCTTACAATCTTCAAGATTCTGGAGCAGATTACAATCTTTAAGATTCTGAAATAGATTCATCATATACCCGTTTCATCATGCAATTATTTCATGACGAACCAAATAAATTATGCACCCGTTTCATGTTCCATTTTTTCTACTAAACGGATCAACTACACCATCACTGAAACATGGTTCACCATGAAATGATTTCATATATATTACTCATGAATCAATTACAACATGACCCAGTTTCACCTTCATGAAACATGTTTCATGTAAATTAATTTTTTTAATTTCACTCATGATTTGATGCATTCTTTCATTTAATCCTTACAATCTTCAAGATTTCTGGAGCAGATTACAATCTTCAAGATCCAATCTTCAAGATCCCGAAGCAGATTCATCGTGTACCCATTTTATCATGCAATTTATTTCATGACGAACCAAATAAATTATGCACCCGTTTCATGTTTCATTTTTTCGACTAAACGGATCAACTACACCATCACTGAAACATGGTTCACCATGAAACGATTTCATATTACTCATGAATCAATTACAACATGAACCAGTTTCACATTCATTAAATCTGTTTCATTAACATTATTTTTTTAATGTGAACCATAATTTATGATTTCATTCCATAATGCAATTCAATTTTTAAGACATGTTTGCAGATTCAATCTCATAACAATATATCAAATTCAAAATTTTAATATTATAATATAATTAAATATTTAAATGTTACCATTTATACAATTTTCTTTATTACGTTTCCTTAATTAAGATTTATTAATAACTTGCATATTTAATAAAAAATATTGTAAATGACCGAAATACCCTTATTGATTAAATTTAATTAAAAAATGGAATTTTCCTATTGGTCGAAATTGTTTACACGGTTTCTTAGAAATGCACGGTTTTCATTTGAACGTGCCCCGAGGAGCGATCAAATGAAAACCGCTCTCATTTGTGTAAACCATATAAACCAATCTCATACATCCATTTTCTTGATCAATGGTCAAGATTAGTTTATGTTATATTAAGAAATTTAAAAAAATAAATAAATAAAAATTTATTTTATAATCCCTATAAGGGTAAAATAGTAACTTTGGTAGTGGTTTTATTAATGACAACCATATCATGTATATCGTAATATTAATGAAACAAAATTATTTGTAAAATAATATATTAATTTTATGTTCAAATATTATAAATAAAATTACATCCATCATTAAAATAGATAAACAATAAAAATAAAACACACTATAATCAATTTTAATATAATGAACCTTTTGAATAATAATAATAATAAAAATTACTACTACATTTCATGAACGAAATGGTTTTACAGTTTCATCAATACACAAATCAACGTAATGTTAGATGAGACATTTGTCATTTTCATGTTATTGGTAGATGAGTCTGTTTCATTTTGATAATGAAATTGTTTTATTGTTCACTAATTACACAATATTTTGTTAGAAACCATGAAATGGTTTCACTTTATTTAATCACCAATTTCATCGGCCAACATGGTTTGATGAGTCATTTGTCATTTCACGCTATTGATAATGAAATTGTTTTACTTTTCGCTAATTACACAAGCTTTTCTTATCTTTTTTGAAATGGTTTCACTTCATTCACGCACCCATTTCATGATGCACCCATTTCATGATGCACCCATTTCTTCATGCACTCATTTCATAATTTTTTTCACTTACTTCATGCACCAATTTCACCATGTATGAAACCGGTTTCATAATTTTTTTTAATTCTATTACTGATTTCATTGATTTATTAATCTAATAACTTATGATTTTCATGAATCTTGGCAATAATAAACTGAGACATAATATAATAAAATCTAGTTTTTAATATTATAATTAAATTAAATAATTAAATGTTACCATTTATAAAATTTTCTTTATTATGTTACCTTAATTAAGATTTATTAATAACTTTCATATTTAATAGAAAACAAAGCAAATGACCAATATACTTTTATTAATTAGATTTAAGTAGAAAAAAATAAAAATTTCTATTGGTCGAAATTAGTTTACACAGTTTTTAATAATTGCACGATTTTCATTTTAACGTGTGTATATATATATATATATATATATATATATATATATGTATGTATGTGTGTGAGAGTGAGAATCGACTTTTAGAGATTATTTAAATATATATATATTCGAACAGATTTTTTCAATGATTCACATTTCTTATTTCTCTTCTTACTTTTTATGATTTTTAATTTTTTTTTTTTTAATTTGAGCCTTCCATTATATAGATATATTGGTGTAGGTTAAAACGAGAACATATTTATTTTACAAAAAAAATGTGCAATCACATTTATTACTCATGATAATACATGTGAAGGGACTTGGTGGTGTGCAGGTAACTTGGACCACAACCTAGGTGGCGCCAATGGTCGTATGTGTCTTTGATTTAGTATCACATGTGATTAGCTATGGTAAAAAAAATAATCTAACGTTTCGTAAAATGAAGTTGTTATCCTTTGAACCCTTCCTTATATATTTATATGTATATATAGGAGATGGTTCAAATAAGAATGCTAAATATAATAACAAGGTAAGAAGCAAAGGTTAATGAAAGTTTCATATGTGAATTTCTATTGAAAATTCAAAATATATTTTATGATGCATATGTGAACCAACGTTACAGATTATTCATATGGATTCACATATGCATATTCAAATAGATTTTTTCAGGAGTGATTACATTTTTGGTCCTTTGTCTGTGGCTACTTTTTGGCAAAGAAAATATGTATTTTCCTTTCCATTGGCAAAGAAAATCCTATGCTAAAAAATCGATTTGGTGATGGAAGTTGCTTACATAGAAGATATTATCGACAAGAATCATGCAACTGAAATTGTGAGAGAATATTTCATCGTTAATTGCAAATTGACCAAAGTTTATGTTCGTTGAAAGTGGAAACAAGTGAAATAAAAATCAACCAAATATATGATTTTTGAAATTATATGAATAAGAACTAAATATTAACAAATGAACTTATATTTTATTATTGATCACCTTATTTATAAAAGAAAACATAGTACTGCATATAGGAAACATAGTGAAGATGGAAAAAATGTCCAACATTAATATGCATTTGGATTTGCAACGATGTATGCCTCGATAGCCTTGAAAGTTTTTTTGGTATATTCATCAGCAAACTTAGCATTTTCTTCTGTAAATTTAGCAGGATCTTTGCACTTATACACAGATGAGACCTTATAGGTTGAACCGTCGTTAGCTGCAGAAGGTACAAAGTTCGCGTGATGGGTAACAGACTCTAGATTGTCCATCCATTCACCACCTTCGATAATCGTTGTACTAAGAGAGAAATTATTATGATCAATAGCATCAACTGTGAGCTTTGTTTTAGAGCCTGCATCAATCAAATGTTAATATGATAAGAAATATTTTAAAGAAGGTTTCTACACCCACATAACTAATTTAAAAATGAACCGAACATGTTATATATGTATGAAGTTGTGTACTCATTAAGTACCATCTTGTTCGAAATGAAATTACTTACCGTCAACCATAGTAGTTTGTTGGATTGTTCCAATGCCTCCATCACCTTTGATGTAATCTATGGCCTTAAAAGATTCAGGCTCAACCTTCGGTGCAAGGTTACGAAAATCAAGGAACGCCTTGAAAAGTTTGGAAGCAGAAACCGAAGAAGGAATCTCTAACTCAGTTGTAACAACCGCCATGATGTATGATCAACTAATTAATGGATGGTTTATGGTAATGAAATGCAAACATGTTATTGTGGTATTTATAGGCTAAACCAAAGGGAATGACATTAAATATATGTCAACCAAAGACAGCTACTCAAATCACATAAATGTGGACCTAAATTAGCAATTAGAAAAGCTAATTTTAATGCATTTAACTATCAAACCACATCGAATTGGTTCGATTTTTAATATTGAGCCAAATATCAAATTTTCAAATTGGTTCCATGTTTAATATTTAAGAAAGATTACTTTCAGAGTAAATTACAAATTTCCTCCTTGTAGTTTCATATTGGTTAGGAAGAAGGTGTCTAAATCCTAAAATTCATTACTAGGGTCTTTAAGGTTTCATTTTCGCTACAAATCAAGTCCTTACCGTAACTCTATTTTTCTCCTACCATCTCCAATGACTTCAATTTCACCCATGCCGTAATGGCCACCATACAACATTTGTTTGGAAAAAATTACTTGAAAATATAATGAGTTACAACTATTAAAGTTGCATTTAAGATAATGAACATATAATTTTGATTTATAACCTTGACATGATATGGTCGTCATTAACATGTGATTTTGCTAAGTTTTGATAAACAAATTTGAATCTCTTCATCGTATCTCCATCATGCTTTCTTCTGATCTCTTAAACGAAAGTCAAAGTCAAAAACTATACATCTTGTATATAGTAGAAAGTGATTGGTAATTGCCTGTACTCTCAATGATATCAAAGTTTTTGATATAATATATCATGTATTTATCTTTTTGTATTAATCAGGGTGTTTAATGTAAAAGAAGGACTGATACATATAGATAAGTTTAGACATCTAGCCATGTATGAAAATCCGAAGCATGGTAAAACACATAATTTCACAAACACATATTCATACTCTGAGTGAATGTAAATGTGATGGATAATACAAATTTTCACCTATCTATAATTTTGATGATTTATTTTTTCAATTGTCATATAATTAAAAATATGCATGTATTTATGTAAATAAAATTATATATAGTTTTATATATTTTTGGATTCAAATTTCTTTTATAGAATAATGAAAATGGAGTTAAAAATTAGGAAAATGAAAGGGTTATCAACTAATGTGTTGATTGTATATTAAAAATAAATCAAAATAATGGGAAAAAAGATAAATATGATAGAAAACTTCTCATTGAACTACCATTTGGTTCTTCCTTTAATATATAACTAGTTTTGTACACCGCGTGTTGTGCGGTGACGATAATTTTAAAAAAATCAAACTAATATTAAATATTACAATGTCAGCTCATGTATATATCATTTTTCTTTTATTAAGGTTATAGATTATAAATATAATGATTACTTTATTGACCTTCTGTGACAATTCGTCACTTTGACTTCAGGTTAGTACTTCATTTCAAGATTTTTATTTAGAACTAAGTCTTTCTACGATTTAGCTTCGATGATTAGAGGTCATCCTGTTTAATTCCCAAGATTAGTTCGTTAGATCACGTCTCGACGGGTAGCTAACAAAGCTAGTTTATGCAATGCCAA
>NC_037542.1:8479776-8481084 GCF_001531365.2 Cynara cardunculus var. scolymus | reverse complement strand
TTTCATGGAATCCACATATAAATACCTCCCCTTCCCTTTTGAAAGTCCTTCACTTTCCAAACTTCCAGCCATTTCATCTCTTTCTTTCCAACCGATTCCATCTTCAAGCAAAACTCAAGGACTTTTGTTGTTCTTAAAGACCTGCTCGTGTCTTTTTATCAAGAAAATGTATGTTTTAAAGCTGTTCTATTTTCTTTTAAAAGTCTGAAAATCTTTATCTTTCTCCCTACTCGGCTTTTTGGCTATTTACGGGATTTAAAGAGGAGAGATTATTCATCAAAGACCCACCTGTGACTTCGTTGGGGATGATAATCTGTGACCCAAGTTCTTTAAATCTCCAAGAAAGAAGGAAAAATTCCTTGCATGTGAGGCCCGATCACATTTTCGGATGATAGGTCTTGCATGCAACTCTATTCGGAGTTATTCCTTTGAAAACTTGTTGGAATCGGGATTTATTTTGTTTTCTGGAAGTTATTCAAAGATGATGGTTTTTGTGTTAAAATCTTTTTAATTCTTGGAAATATTGAGCCTACATGCAATCGGTGATGAAGGCGTGTGACTCAAGAATTGTGGATTATTCTTGAAAAGAGTGTTAAACCCACTCAAAATCTCTTGGTTTTGGTATTTGGCGGTCGCCATCATTTGTTTTAGGATAACATTTAATGATGTCATTACTTGGATTTTGGAAGGTTCTTATTTAATAAATAATTAAAGCGGCTTTGATTTATGAAAATATTTGATGGCTTTACATTGGAACCAACTTTGCCCTACCTAAGTCAAGGAAACCATTAAGTTAATATAGCGCTGGTTGGTCTGTCAGGAGGTTCGAGTAAGCATAGCAAGTCCATAAAGAATCATTCGGATATTCGCCAAACTTGTGAGTTCTCACGGCCCCACTTTTAATGCTTTTTATATGTTTTATGGGGGAAAAGCATGATATTGAGCAAACTTTGTATGTTACGTTTTATGATACTTGTGACTAAAGAACTGTTTAGTCGATGCTTTAATTGAAATATCTTGGGCTAAGGAACTGCTTAGTCGGGTTCATTACGTTTGGTTTTGAAAACTGTTTCTGCACTTAGGATAAATGCTAAATTGATGCGCTTGAGAGTATATGTTTCCAAATAAAAGTCCCCGTCCGTACACGCTACTTGTTAACTCGGGTACATTCCTGGGCCGTGGTATTGTGGATAGCCGCTATTGTGTTGACAGTCCCACCCTGAAAGGGATGCACAATTACCTATGTTTTCTAGCCTAATCATGTGGAATTTGGACCACCGCTGAATTAGTGCTTTATCGAACCGTGGG
>NC_037542.1:8462388-8478761 GCF_001531365.2 Cynara cardunculus var. scolymus | reverse complement strand
AGAAGAAAATTTATAATAACAAAACTCCACATAGATCACAGTTAATCATAATTTAATTGTTGTCAGAAAACAAAAAATAAAAACTTGAATAAATACAAAATATTAATAAAACAAAATTACGCAAAATAAAAAAACACATAAAAAGAACACATACACAACATAAATAAATTCCAAAAATAAAGATGATGAAGAATCGTATTCAATAAAATATAATAGAGAATAAATTTTTGAACAAAACATTCGTCAACAACATATAACCTACACAAATCATAAATTAAGATGTAATATTTGTTACCAGAAAAAGTTTATAGAGGCATAACATTCGGTATGGACAATAAAAACATTCTACATAACAAAAAATACAATATATAATGCACAAAAAACAAATGTAATAATAATTAACAAAATATAATAACATGGAATAAAAAGCACCCATCAACAACAAATAACCCACACAAATCATTATATAAAATGTAACAATTCTTACATGAATTTTATGGAGAAAGAACAACAATATCGACGATAAAAAAAATTTGCAAAAAAATACAACACATCAATAACAACAAATAGCTTACATAAAAACATAAAATAAAACAATAAAGAATGTAGCTTCCATCTTGATTTAGACATTCGATTGTGTAGTTTGCAATATGATGGAAGAATTAGTAAAACAAAAGAAAAAAATTAAATGAGATATAATATATATAGATGAGATTAAAAAACGAAAGGTCTAGAACATTTATAAGTTAATAAAAGACAATTAATATAACCAACAAAATAAGTCTAAAAATATCTAAATTTTTGAAAAAAAAAGAATTATGAAATAACTTTTTCACAAAGTGTCACATAAGAAACTCTATATTTTATTTTTAGATTTATGTAAAATAATGATGTCAAATGCTCAATTAAAGACATCTTTGGTTTGGAAAATTTGTTTTCATTTTGGAGAAAATAATGAAATACACATTTTTCATTCACGGGTTAAAAAAATATTTAACTTATTTAACATTTCATAAATTCAAAACAATGAGAAAATCTCTTTTAAAAATAATCTTGTGACAATGTCTCACACCGTTTATTGTATGTTTATTTTAATTAATAGATGGAAAGATGAATCAAGAATGAAGATGAAAAGGTTGGGGGTTAAACTTTTTAAAATTGCCAAGACAATTTATTTTCTAAAAATTCTATCGTCTTTTATATATCAAATATTTTAAAGAATAAAAAATCTAAGAAAAAAGAAAGATAAGTTTCATATTTTCTAAATAATATAATTTTTACATACCTTTTTAAAATCTTTTAAATTTTCTTCAACTCTTATTTCTTCATTACTCACCAAACAATTTCTACAAATTGAAAAAAATCTTGAAGTATTCAAAATTTAACGTGATTATCAATCACGTATAAATAGTTATTGTTAATGGAGCTTAAATTCGAAAAAGATTTATCATATCCTGTGATTACAAAATATCAAAAAAAATCTAATTTATATGATTCAATCATAAACACAAACATATCCCATTATAACAACAAATACAACAATATTGAAAAAGAAATATGTAATAACGAAACACATTTTTTAATGAATATAATTTCTATATACCTTTTAAAATCTTTGAATTCTTCTTCAACTCTCACCTTATTCATCCATCACTAAAAGAATTTGTAGGATTTCATTTTGTTTATTATTGAAACTTTGAAAAACAAATTTCATTAAAAAAAATAAAAGAAAGTAAATGAAAGAGCAAATCAAGAGTTGGAGGTTAAACTTGGGTATACAAAATTACAAAAAACCCCAATTAATTATGAACCATACATTCTTCATACAAGGGTAGAAAAGTCTTTAATATATTCAACATTTAAAAAAATAAAAAAATTGAGAAAAAAGATAGGAGAAGTTCTAAGCATTAGAATGTGTCACCTCATTATGTTTGGTTTCTTCTTTAATATATATATAGATTTGACACAAAAACATCTAATCCACCTTTCTTATACACTTCATTTTGTTCAAAATTTTCAATTCTTAACCAATGTGGGATATACAATTTCTACCATTTGGTTTGATTGGTTTTCAACCATGGTTATAGATTTCAAAAAGGTCATCCAAAGTAAGACAACCTTATGAGATAAACCTCATATTTGACACAAAGGCATTCAATCCACTTTTCTTATATACTTCATTTTGTTCAAAAATTTCAACTCTCACCAATGTGGGATATCTCAAACTCAACCACAATTCACTAACACCTCAATACTCAATTCTTATGATGTCACCTCAATACTCTTGGTTTTTCCTTTAATATACATATAGATTTCCAACCATGGTTATAGATTTCAAAAGGGTCATCCAAAGAAAGACAACTCTATGAGACAAACTTCATATTTGACACAAAGACATCCAATCCACCTTTCTTATACACTTCATTTTGTTCAAAAATTTCAACTTCTCACCAATGTAGGATATCTAATTTCTACCATTTTGTTTGATTGGTTTCCAACCATGGTTATAGATTTCAAAAGGGTCATCCAAAGAAATACAACCTTATGAGACAAACCTCATATTTGACACAAAGGCATCCAATCCACTTTTTTTATACACTTCATTTTGATAAAAAATTTCAACTCTTCACCAATGTGGGATGTCTCAAACTGAATCACAATTCACTAACACCTCAATACTCAATTCTTATGATGTCACCTCAATACTCTTGGTTCTTCCTTTAATATATATATAGATTTTATTTACATATATACATGTATATTTTTAGTTGCATGACAATTGAAAAAATAAATCATCAAAATTAAAGATAGATGAAAACTTTGAAATACAAAATACAATATTAAATAATGTGGTGTAATATAAATTATTACGGTTTGTAATTCATAAATTGTAATGTCATGTCCAACATAAATCTTTTGACCACTCTCCCCTTCCCAAGCCAAGCCCTTCCCTCCATTTAAAAATAAATGTTTCCAAGACTTCTTGATCCTAAGGGTGATACTCGATGAGGGGTAAATTAGAGGGTTGAGTTCCGGTAAGCGCTTACCAAGTCACATTATCTTACCGGATGAATACGGTAAGGACCAAAAATCTTACCCGGTAAGAGGGAGACAAGGACCGAGAGTCTTACCCGGTAAGTGCGAGCGACGACTCTTACAATGGTAAGCGCTTACTATGTAAATTGTTGCATACAATGCCGTTTTGGTGGACAAAAGTCTTACGCGGTAAGTAAGTGGTAGTATTAAATTTTACCAATAAACGCTTATCGGGTAAGTGTTTGGTAAACGGCCCCTAAGTGGGAGATGTGGAACATTTCTGACTTTTTTTTTGGCTAATATCAAGTGAGGAAATCGAACTACTTAATATTGATCTTATTTTTTAAAAGAGAAAGCCTAACTTATTAAAATAAATTCATTATTCTACATTGTATTTTATAAATTGTTCAATAAGAAATCACATTTCAACTTAACTTACTTTAATATATCTTCATACAACACGTAACGACAAAAACTAGTTAATGATTAACTTAAAAACCAAGTTGCCGCTTCACAAAACGCAAATTCCCACCCTCAAACACTGCTTGAAAATGAACAATATTAATTCAATAAGATGGGCATCGGTTTATCCCCTCTTATCCTTGTTTCTGTATGTATTTTTGTCCACCAATATTATTTAACTCTTTTATATTTATATTTAAAGTATCAAAATATAAAACTTTGACAATGTTTATATATTTATTATAAATTGTTGTATCGTATCATGAGAATTTTAACAAATTTTATTTTAGAATTTAAATACAATCATCTTTAAAAAAAAAAATTATCACAGAAAAAGGATCGGGCATTACGTACTTGTATTGCATAAAGATTAGCTTATTCTTTTTATAATTATATTGTATTGTAAAAAATTTCTAATATTATTGACAACAGTTTTCATTTTTTTTTAAATTAATTTTAATGAAAATGATATATTTAAACTAAGATACAAAAAATTACAAGTAACTAAAATTCAACTTAGGGTTAATTACAAATTTTGTCCTTTTGGTTTTATAATTTTCACGAAGAAGGTCCTTAATCCTAAAAGTTTATGGTTAGGGTCCTCAATGTTTCAGTTTTGTTAAGAATTGGATCATTAGCGGTAATTCCAGTTAAAAAAAGCTACGTTAAGTTAGGGTATTCAGTCTTTTTCTCCTTTTTTTTTAGGAATTGGGAAACCCTCCATCCATCCCTTGATTTATCGATGTCAACCCCATTAGAAATGAGTCTTTAACCCTAAACGACCATACGGATGGTTGAAGAAGTGGCAAAAACATTCAAATAAGTTGAAGTTGAATTGTGAAGGTCGTTAAAAACCAATGTTCTGAATAGTGTGGTGGCAAAACCAACCCTAAAACCTTAGAAGCCACAACGAGGTGACTAATGTTTTTCAAGACATGACTTATGACAACAAATCTGTATATCATATATAATATTATATACATATATGTATAACATGTATTTTATATTATTACTCAATGAATCAATGATAATAAATGATTAAAATTAAGTTAATAAGTTATATATTAAAAACTAACAAATAAGACATTAAAAAAAGTAAGTAAAATCAAATATTATGTTACAGAAAATGTGCATTATGCCATAATCTGCCACAAGCTTAACGTTGTGTGAGACACAAGCCTTAAGCCATGTCGCGTCATGGTGGTTGTTGCGGCGAGCCTTTTGGCGGAAGCCAATGTCTCGGGGTCCCGGGGACTCGTTCTGACTGAAACAAGGGGCGGATTTTTACCAACTTAAGAATAAATGTTGGACTTCTTGGATCCTTAGCAATTCATGCAAGGCTTGGTCATTGGGGGTCTCTAGAAAGTCCGTTTTATAAAATTTTATGATTCAAAATTAAAGTAAAAAGTGGCAAATATGAAAATAGGAGCTTATGTTCATAAAATTGCATAATAGTGTTAAAAACCCAATTTGTTGGCCTAACCCCCTTCCCAGATGAGTCTATAACCCTACACAACGGGTTCCAAGTAGGTTCTAGATACGTATTGTTACATATGGGTTTCAACTTTGAGTTTCACTGATGCTTTTTTTGTTTTAGGTTTTTGATTTACTTCTTATTCTTCATAAATGTGTTCTTGATTTGAATATTGTTTTGCTTGAGTTATAGACACATAACGAAAAACAAAAACGAAATCCTAAGAACTTTAGTCATGAATTTTTATGGTTATGGATCATACTCGTAAAAACTATGAAACCACAAGGACTAAATTTGTAATTTTTGTTTTATTAGTATTAAATTGATTGATCCCCTCTTTGAACCGAACAACCAAACCCTTTGAACTCTTGCGTATAAAACTCTTGGTTTTCTCGCACAACTTCACCCTCTTCCATCAATGGCTTCTATTCTCTCGCATTCCTCAACATTCTTGGCAATCTCCCATAAAAGGTCAGATTTCAAACCCTCAAACCACCAATTAACCCTTTCATTCCTCCAAAACAATCAATCCCACTTCATTTCAAAACCACATTTAATAAATAAAACCCCACCTCGTCCAGAGTTTCGCATAAACCCTTGTTGTACAGCAACGAAATCTTCATCAACAACAAATGGGTTTCTTGAAAAAGATGAATCTTTACCATTGGTTGAAGACTCCCCTGTGAAGTTCCTGGTTTGGGTATTTCTTTGGGCATCTGTTTCTGTAGCTTTATTTGCATTTTCTCCTGGTGATGCTAAAGCTCAACAAGCACAAGCTGCTGTGCAGTCCATTAAAGCTTCGGGTTTTGGAGTGAAATTTGCAAATTTCTTGAGAGGTTCGGGTTGGCCCGATGAAGCTGTGGTGTTTGCTTTGGCTACACTCCCGGTGATTGAGCTCCGTGGTGCTATTCCTGTTGGATATTGTTTACAACTCAAGCCTGTTATTCTCACTGTGTTATCTGTTCTTGGGTTAGTCTACTTCCCTAATTTCTTTTTCATTACTTGTACTGTTATTTCTCTTCATAATATCCATGATTCCATGAATATGCATAAACTTGATCTGGGGTTTTAAGGTTTTGGTTGTTTAATTATGTTTAGTGATCAAATTGGTGTGGCTATAAATCTTGCTTCTGAAATTAGTTGCAACTTTAGTATCCAAACAAATTACTTTTGTGGATTTCTAGGAAGAAATGGAGATGTAATCATCAGTTTGTTAGTTGATTGCTAATGCTGTTCGTATAAATCATGGGATTTGATTTGTCGGTTGTTTATTTGTGTTTCTTGATTGTGGCACACAATATTGCTTCACCAAATTAGAGATGAAGTTATAACTTTTGTGTTCATAACAATTTTTTGTGGATTTATCGGAAGAAATGAATGATGTGATTAAGGATCATTTTACTTGATGTGAGCAGCAAATTAAGATGAGACCTGTCGAATAAAATGTTAACTGGTGAAAACTAATAGGAGATGAGTGACAGGATTTCATTTTGGATTAGGTAAGTGACTAATGAAACTCGAATGCAGATCTTAGGCTAATCATCAGAGTAAGTATAGGAAGATATATGATGTCTTTGTCTCGATAAGAAAAAGGATTTTTCAAAGCGGTTTTGAAGTTGTATCAGTTGTTGATTATTTTTTAGTTGCAATTAGGGTTTATCTGGCCACACTCATTCTACACCTTACAACTACGAAAGGAACAAGTTGTAAAGATGTATTTTATGCTTGTCATCAAATTTTGTCCTCACATGTGTTGGGGATTTACTAAATATCACGTGACTTGGTTCTAAATGAAACGAGGGTTACAAACGAGAGAGAACCAAAACTAACGAGCAATAAACTTGGAAATGAAACACTCAAAGTGCTCAGAAATTGTATGCACTTATGTTTTCTCTCGACAATTCGGATGCACAAAACCCTCATAACGCAACTCAAGATTAGACCTAAAGTCTTATTAACGGATTTGTGACCGTATGCAACTCTGAAGATGCGTATGATTTCACCTTGTTCCACTTTTCTCCATAGGCAATTAGTGAAGTCGCCTAAGATGTCGCTTGCATCGTGCCAAGAATTGTTACAAGCATCCATGTGACTCAGATGCGACTTGGTGCAAGTCGCTACATAACTTCAAACACCAGCTCGCTCAGCTTGCTACTTTGGTTACTTGACAAATAATTTTGCTTTCTTGGTCCCTCAATGGAGCATTTTGTACCAAATTCGTCCCTGCTCTGTAAATGTTACTTAAAGTCCTTCAACAGAAGGGTGTAATAAGGAAAACACTGATAGGTCCCAATCAAAGCTAACAAAAAAGATGGTGTTCTCCTTGGAGCGAGAACTAAAGCGCAGGTCTTTTTAATTCAGTAATCTCCTTTCTCTGCTACATTTGCGGGGAAATATATTAAAGAAGGAAAAACAACGGTTCCTAAAAAACAGGCCATATCATATCCCTAAGAGATAGGCATTATTAACAGTGGCAGGAAAATAGCCAGAACTCCAAATTGATTAGTTCTTAAAGTTAATACGGTTCCTTCACTTATCATTTACCCTCTCCTGGAGAAGAACCTTGTCCTCAAGGTTTCTCTGCATCTTTCTCATCGGAGTCATCTGGGCCGGTACCCACGAGTATTGACCATTTCAAGTAGCATCAAGCTGTGATCCTTGACATTTACGACCACGAGAGAACTTGTCGCTGCAATTGAAACAAAGGCCCAAAGCTCATCCCGGATGAGCCTTATTATGGAAGAATTTGTTTTGGGTTCTGTAGGTGGCGGAGCAGGGAGAGTCGAACAGGTAGATTGTCTTGTGACTTGCTGTTGATGCACAAGTTGTTCATCTTACATTCGTGCAAGGTTGATCGCTTTCTTCAACGATTTTGGTTTAAACGTTCGATTGTCATCATCTATTCTGACTTGAGGCCTCCCATGAATGTTCCTACTAATGCCT
This sequence comes from Cynara cardunculus var. scolymus, assembly GCF_001531365.2. Lineage (NCBI taxonomy): Eukaryota > Viridiplantae > Streptophyta > Magnoliopsida > Asterales > Asteraceae > Cynara > Cynara cardunculus. The sequence goes on along the minus strand of NC_037542.1, from coordinate 8,470,846 downwards.
TTGATGTTCAGCCTTGAACCCTATTGCCCAACCTCTCAAATTCCTTTTGGTATTCGCGTAGGGAGCCGGTTTGCTTTACCCACGATAAGGCTTCGTCAAAGTCTTTGCACTTGATAGGACTCGTCTTGAAAAATTGCCCATGTGACTTTCTTACCATCTTCTTGAAAGGCACAACGCCGACCATTGCCACCATTGATTAGCCTCCCCTTCAAGATGGGAAGAGGTCAACCACACCTTCTGTGGCCCCGACGTCTTTTGAAACAAAAAACTGTTCCACTTTGGCCAACCATTCTGCATGATCATCTCCTGAGAAGCTAGAGAACTCGGATTTGGTCACTTTCAATGAGGATATTGGCCTTCCTCTGTCAGCATCATCCCGGCTGTTATCTTTGTTATGGCGGGGGCAAATGCTATCTTTCTTGTTATCGATATCCTTTTAAGGGAGCAGAACATTGGCTAGCCTATGGACACTTCCCTCCAATTGGTGAAGCTTGTCGACAACACCAACTCCGTTTTGCTGACCCAGTCTTGAATTCCTCCCAGATTTGCCTCTAACAGCTCAATCCTCTCCTTGTTAGTTGCCATGAAGGTTATGCTCACAAATGATAGGTCCCAATCAAAGCTAACAAAAAGGATAGGGTTCTGCATGGATCGAGAACTAAACCACAAGTTTTTGTAAGTCAATACTCTCCTCTATCTACTACAGTCGCTGGGAAATATTTAAAAGAAGGAAAAACAACATTCCTAAAAGCAGGTTACATCCCTAGGAGATAGGCACTAAGGGTCCATTTACCAAACGCTTAACCGGTAAGCGCTTACCAAGTCACATTACCTTATCGGATAACATGGCAAGAACCGAAAATTTGACCTGGTAAGAGCAATAACAAGGACCGAGAGTCTTACCCAGTAAGTAAGGGTAATGACTCTTACCCGGTTAGCACTTACCAGGTAAATTGTTACATATGATGCTATTTTATTGACTAAAATCTTACCCGATAAGGTAAGTGATAGGGTTGAATCTTATCGGTAAGCACTTAGCGGATAAGTGTTTAAGTAAACGGACCCTAAAGATAGTGGCAGAAAAATAGCCTAAACTTTTAGTTGACTAGTTTCTAAAGCTAAGACGGTTTCTTGGCTCATCAAACACATTGAAATTTGTTAAATTTCTTGTAAACCTAAATATACATCATCAATGTTCTTCATCAATTAAGAACAGTTGAAACCAATTCAAATCTTGATAACTTGCAAGTTCTTTTATCATCATTGTTCATTATCAACGAAGAACGATTAAACCAAGAACATTCATAAATGATTACAACATTGCATGATAGAAAACCCAACTCATAAACAAGATACTCTTCATCCTTAACTCAACATTTGCTTAAGATCAAATTTTCTTTACAGAGAAGGTGAATCTGAAACTTCCCTTCCAGCGCCAACTTAGCTTACTTTCACCAGGTCATGCAAGAATTCTCAGTCTGCACAAAATGATCTGATTCGCTGATGACTCCTGACTTGGTAGATGGACAGATGGTTTGATGAACGTCAACCTCATTCTGCACATGATGATGTGATTAGCTTTCTTGGAGATGACTCTGAAATTGGTAGATAGACAGACAGTTTAATCAGCTTCAGTTTTGTCATGTACATAATGATGTGATTAGCATTCTTTGGGATGACTGACTCCCTTATTGGGTACATAGCCAAATGGCTTTTGAGCTTTAACTTCATTATGCACATAATGATGTGATCATCTTTCTTGACAAATATGCATGTCTTGATTTGGTCCCATTAAGAAAGCTCTCTTTTCAAAACGTTGTGCGTTTGTTTTGAACCTCTCAGTGATTTGAAGCCCAACAAGTTACTTATATGAGGAATCGCACTTTGAGAGTTCCATAGCAAAAGAAACTATCCATTTTCAACCCATCAAAGATGTTTCCTTAACGCATTTACAATAAACATTGAGATTCCGTCACTCATCAGCTATCCGAGTGAGTGCAAATCCATTGGCGCTTCAGCAGAGAACACATTTCTTTCTGCTGCTAATCGGTGTTTCTTTGAACCCAACATCTTTGAGCAGATTCTATGGAGACAGTGATGTTGATGGTGACAAAGATGAGTGGACATGGTTAGGATTTTGTTTATGTTGGTGAAGATGAGGTTTTTGCTAATGACCCTTCTTGATTCTGTAAACAAAATTGAAAGCTAGTTGTGTAGTTGACTCTATGGTATTTGACTGCTTTCATGGAGTACTATATTCACTCTTTATAAGAAAATCTAGCCTATACACTGTTACGTTCAAATACGAGACCCCACACCTCAAATTAAGCCATGGCTGTGTATGGATAGTCAGTAAATTGGCACAAATTGTCCATTGTGAGGAAGAGTGATGCAAGTGGAGTCTTATTTCTCGATAGTCTAGACTACGGCCATGTTCAGCAACTATAAGCTAGTTTATTGTTTGAGCTTATTGGAAAAGCCCCGATTGGCAAGTCATAAACTAGCTTTATGAAAAGCTGTCAGATAGCTTATTGGGGATTTGTTTTCAAATCTTTTTCCAATTATGCCTTTTATATTTTACATAAATGCCTCTTATATTTTTTTTTTATAGGTCACTTGACATTGTCCTCTAGCTCATCAGCTAGTTTATCAGCTAGTTTATATTTTACCAAATGTTACTAGTTTATCAGCTAGTATACCAAACATAGCCTGATAGATGCAGGCTAAAATTACAAAAAGAGAGGGGTGCTACTCTGGTCTCGAGTTTTAAAGATTCACTGCTCTTTCAAATGGGTCGAGGTGTGCTACTCTGGTCAGACCAGACAAACCCGGTATATCCCACCTGGAGGTGGGTTCTAGAGTGGGTAATATATACACAAACCTAACTTCTACCCTAAAGTTAGAACAATTGTTGCCATGAACATAGCATGGTACAAGTTTGGTGTATACGAGATAAAGTTTATGTGTTACGCTACCACACGAGCTACTTAGTCAAATAGTTATTCCTTTATCAAGCATAATTTTAATGGATATTTTCTAGCTCTCAAATTGAGCTCGAATCTTTCTTGAGCCGATCTCAAATTTCATGTTGGTATAACTTACTTTTGGGCTTGAAATTTTTGCAGGAACATGGTACCTGTGCCTTTCATCATACTCTACTTGAAACCACTAGCTACATTCCTGGCTCGAACCAGCAAGCCAGCGGCTCGGTTCCTAGACCTACTGTTCGAAAAGGCAAAACAAAAAGCCGGACCCGTTGAGGAGTTCCAGTGGCTAGGTCTGATGCTGTTCGTAGCAGTGCCATTCCCGGGCACCGGTGCATGGACCGGAGCTATCATAGCTTCAATCCTCGATATCCCATTTTGGTCAGCCGTTTCTGCAAATTTTTTTGGGGTCGTGTTGGCAGGTCTTTTAGTTAACATGCTGGTCAACATCGGGCTCAAGTACGCCATTGTTGCTTGCATTGTAATGTTCATTGCATCGGGGTTCATGTGGAGCATCCTTCGTGGTCTAAAACGTTATCTAAGCCTTTAGTTGTAGTGATGTATTACTAAATAAACTTGATGCTAATTTGATTCTTTGATTTCGATTTACTTGTTTATAGGTTCATACATGGTAAACGATCGTGTTGTATAACCCATTAATGATGCATTTTTTGATGAAATTTCAAGTTATGAAAAAAATCAAAATTAAAAAATTAGAGCATGTCAACAATGCATTCATGTGAAAATATATCGATTTAAATTGTATTTTAATAAAAAAAAAAGGATCAAATAAATAAAATGGTTTTCGTCTATTTGGTATTATTAGGCTTCGGTTTTTATTTATCTGACTTCGTTTATTAAAAGAGTTTGTGTGGTATTATTGGGTTTTGGTTTAGTTGACGTTTGATTCGGTGCAGATTCTAAGTGGGTGTTTGGTTCACATAATAGAATTTGATGGAATTGGAATCCATCAAAGGAATTTGACTTTGAAGGAATTGGAATGAAATTTGATGGAATTTGATCATGCATTTGGTTGGTAGGAATTGAAATGAAATCTCTCAATAGAATTGGAACAATCGTCTTTGTTTGGACCATCCCACATATCGCCCCACCCACACCCTACCAACCACCATGTTACTAATGTCGTCATCACAGCTATCACCCTGCCCCAATCCCTACCCAACCCTGTCCCCACCACTCCTGCCCCTGCCCCACAATAGGTGGGGTTGTTGGGGGTAGGCGGGGTGAGGTGAGCCATTGGAGATGGGCCAGTGGGTGGCAGATGAAGACTATAGTGGTAGGATGGTGGTTAGTGGTGGGTTGGAGTAGGGTGGGTAGGGTAGGTGGCGGGGTGGTAGATATGATGATGATAGTGGTCGGGTGGCTGGGGCCTGGAGTACGTGGGTATAATGACAACAATAGTAACATGGTATTTAGTGGTGGGTTAGGGTTAGGGTCGGATGGATTGCGAGTGAGTGGCGGTTGTGAAAGCGACAATAATGGTGAGGGGTGAGGGTTAGGTTAGGGGCGGGGGTGGGGTAATGGGGATGGGTGGCAGTTATGACGATGACAGTGGTGGGATGGTGGTCGGGTGGCTGGGAGTGGATGGGTATAACGACGACAATAGTGGCATGGTGGTTAGTGGTGGGGTGGAGTAGGGTGGGGTGGGGGTGAATGGCAACTGTGATAGCGACAATAATGGTGTGGTGGTGGGGGTTAGGTTAGGGGTGTGATAGTAACGGTAGTAGCATGGTCGTAGCAGAGATGTGCAGTGAGTGACCGGGGCCCGAGGTGGGTGGGTGTGATGACAACAGTAATGGCATGGTGGTTAGTGGTGGGGTAGGGTGGGTGGCGGTGACAGTAGTGGTGTGGTGGTGGTAGTGGGGGGTTAGGGGTGGGGCATCACAAACAGTAATAGTATGGTCGTTGTAGGTGTTGATGGAATTCAATTCCTTCCATTATGCTAAGGAATGATGAATTCCTTAACTTGTGGAATTCATTGGAATTTGAAGGATTCCATCCATTTCAAGAAATGAACCAAACAAAGGAATTGGAATTTGGTCAAAAGAATTTATCATTCCAATTCCATCAAATTCCTTCGAATTCCGCGAACCAAACCGCCCTTAAGAGGATTGAAATGGTCGACTCCGTCCATACATCTGGTTTATTGTTTATGTTTTTAGTACGTAATTTCAATTCCATGGGTTTAGTAACGAATTCTAGATTTTTTTTCATTCTGTTTTTTTGAGATACAGTATTGTGTTGTTATATTTTTACTCTTTTCCATTTCATTCCACCACAACATGAGTCACTGCTATCATCAATTTCTCCGCCACCACTGTATTTGAAGCCATCGTCACCATCAACATTGTCTTTGTTGTCACCATTACAATCGTTGCCGCCACTACAATCACATGTGTCCCCTCCACCACCCTCACTATCTTTGTCCTCGGTACCACCACTATTATCGTTGCCACCACTCTGGCTATATTCATGGAAACAAACATACAGATTGCAAATCCTTTAACAAATTACATTACTACTCCTGCCAATAATTAATTTTTTAATTTTTTCATATTCTAGTTCTTTTTTGTATATTTTAATTTTCATATTTTATTTTGTAAACCCAAACACCAAATTTTTATGAAGAAAAAAGAGATAAGGAAAAAAATATTACTCCCTTATAGCTTCTTCAACTATATTATCCAAAAAACACCAAATATGGTGGATCTATCATACTAAAAAAACTCAACTTTAATACCACTTTGGAAAAAAAAAAAGGCACCAAATTTATGGATCCCACATTAAAATAAGATATTTTATTTACTATTTTTAATAACAATAATTATAGTTTATAAATACATATTATAATAATAAATAATTAGTAATTAATTTATTAATAAAGACCTGTTAAAATAAAAACAATAAATTGTTAATTAATAAATTTTTCGTTAAAAAAAACTAATTAATTCAAATATATGTTAATTTATATAGATGTGAATGTATATAGTTTGTCTTATATATAATTTATTATATATATATATATATATATATATATGAGAGTTATTATCCAATTCTTTACATTTGTATAATCAATACAACTCAATTTCAACCGTTCATTTAATTTGATGAATATGAGATTTCATAAAAAATTTGATTGTTTCCTAATATAAATGATTGATCATAATTAATGAACTCTAGTCATCTTTCATAAATATTCAAAAAATAATAAATGAACTCTCATCATTTCCGTAAAATATCTCATTTAATTGGGTTGCATTGGTTGTACAAATGGACATGGTTGCATTTGAAATATATATATATACATACATACATATATATATATACACACACACACTATATTATAAAGAATTTGACAAAAAACTATTAAAAATCATTCTTCATGCATTAAGTACTGTTTATTAATGTCCTACTTAAAATTTAAGATTACAAGTAAATTGTGCGTAAGTACAACTTATTAAAGTTTCATTTTTAAATTCGTATAACTAACTGAAGATTAACATAATCAAATATAAGATAAACATATCATTTTAAATATAAAAAATCTAAAATATAATTAGGATAATCATTGAGTTCTAACAGAATCATTATCTTTATAAAAATTATATTGTTAAGTCAAAAATAAATTACTTCGCTATTAGACCTAAATTAAATTATAATAAAAAATTAAATAAAAGAAATTATACAAAATAAAGCTTTTAAATAGTTAATTTGACATTAATATCCATGTACTTTTTCAAAATCATATGATATCTTCAAAAAAAAAATTATTCAAAAGTAAAAACATTGTCTTTCTCAAAACCACATAAATGATATTATATTAACAGAGACAAAAATAAAACAAAATATTAAAATAAAGATAGATCTCGTTGCATTATGCGGATACCTTTCTAGTAATATTTTAATAGAGATGGTGGTGGTCCCATCTTTTTGCCGTTTAACTTTTACATGGCATATATGTCGTTCAATACATATAGCCGGCAAAAGAAAGATCATATGCCGGTCGGTCGGACGTTTTTTTTTTCCGGCAAATCCTTAGTTGAAGATGCTCTTAGATGGAATAAATAAATATTGGAAAAAAGGTGCAAGTTAGAAAATATACAAGGGGGTGTAAATTAAAGTTACCCGATGAAATACATGTGGTAGGTAGTGCCGTAAACGAACCAAATATTCAACGAACCGTTCGTGAACTGTTCAGCGTGAAGTTCATTTATGTTTGTTTATTTAATAAATGAACGAATGTGAACACGTTTTTTTTGTTTGTTTATTTAAACGAACGAACATGAATACGAGTCTCGTTCGTTCATTTATGTTTGTGAACGTTCGTTTACGTGCGTTTATATCCGTTCGTTTAATATATAATCTTTTATTTATTCAGTTTGAATTCAAATAATATTTATTTAAGTTTTAACTTTTTAGAATTTATTTAGATTTAAATTTTATTATCATTTTGTCTTTTTTGAAATTTTTATCTTTTCGTCGTTTATGTTCGTTTAGGTCTGCTTGTTTAACATGTTAACGAACAAACATAAACGAACACAAATACAAATATGTTCGTTCGTTTACCGTTCGTGTTTGTTCGATTAATTTAAACGAACGAACATGAATAAGAATCCGTTCGTGTTTTTCGGTTCGTTTACAGCTCTAGTGGTAAGTTTGGAAATATGTTTTTGGAGCAATTTATCCAATAATCATTTTTTTTTATGAATTGGTCTAATAACCAATAGTTATTTCTTTCTCTGATTTATCTAAATGTAGTTATCTTCATAAATGATATCTTTCTTATTTACAGACTTGACTAAAAGATAAAAAGAATGTAATTTTTAATAGGTTTGCAAGTGATACCTGTGTAATTTGAACAAATCACTTAAAAGGTATCACTTTCGGACATAGATAGAAATTATAAATATTGTTTCGTTTTTTTTAACTAGGTCCAAAAAATGTTAACGACATTTAAATAAAATCGAAAAATGGATATAGCTAGAAGACCCATTTATGTAAAAAGAAACGGTCATTTCGATCAATTTCCCAATGTTTTAATGTCTGTTCTGACTGACAACCAGGCATGGTCTCAACGTGGGCGCTGGTCCCGCTTTACACGTGCTGGTATCTGAATATTGGATGTAAGGAGAAAATTACAAGTTTCGTCCCTGTGGTTATTGAAAGTTGTATATTAGGTCTTTTAAACGAAATTATTATAAGTATGGTTATTATAGTTTCAGTTTTGTTAGGGTGCGTTTGGTACGTTGGACAGGGTGGGACAGRACAGGACAGAACACAATTGTCCTATGTTTGGTGTGGTTTTATGTGGGACTAACTAGAACAAACTAGAACAAGGGTGGGACAAGGTTGTCCACCCTTTACCCATGTAACTAAGTAGAACAAGAAACTTTTTACCACTTTACCCTCAAAAACCTCATACGCATACCTTCCTTCTTCCCCTTCACTCTCCT
>NC_037542.1:8443071-8462358 GCF_001531365.2 Cynara cardunculus var. scolymus | reverse complement strand
ATGGCCGCCGCCGCTGCTGCTCCCGATGGCCGCCGCCGCTGCTCCTCCGATGGCCGCCGCCGCTGCTCCTCCGATGGCCGCCGCCGATGCTCCTCCGATGGCCGCCGCTGCTTCTCCCGATGGCCGTCGCTGCTGCTTCTTACAGCAACTACATCACGAATTTGAAGAAATTCTTCAAATATCTTTCTTCTTATTTCATGCAAGTAAGGAATTATATTTTGATGGTGGTTTCGTACTCGATTTCGCCAACAACTTGATTAATTGAAGTACTTATTAGGGATTTTAATGAAGTATTATGATTTATTTCGAGAGTTTACATTGATTATGATTGTTGAATGTTGTTGTTGTTGTTGTTGTTGAATTATTAGGGCTGTAGTGGTAGTAGGACCAGTGTTACCAGAATGCATTTCGTAGTGAAAAAACACTAAACAGCTCACTGGGGGTAAATTGGTCATTTTAACCAGTTCTATCCTGTCCTGTCCTGTCTTACCAAACGCTGAACAGCTGTCCTGTCCTGTCCTGTCCTGTCCTGTCCTGTCCCGTCCTGTCCTGTCMTGTCCTGTCCAGTCCTGTCTGCGCACCAAACGCACCCTTATAGATGGATCCCTTCTTCCTAACTTTACTAAGATACTGTTTACCCAAATGCTTACTTGGTAAGTGCTTACCAATAAGAATCAACATTATAATTTATTTTTATCGGATGAGATTTTAGTACATCAAAACGGTATCATATACAACAATTTACCCGGTAAACGTTTGTCCGGGTAAGAGTCGTCACCCTCACTTACCGGGTAAGATTTTCCATCCTTATCGTCGTTTTTACCAGGTAAAATTCTTCGCTCTTGTCATGTTAATCTGATGAGGAAAATTGTGCGGCAAACATTTTCCGGGTGATAATTTAGTAAAGGGCCCCTAACTATTACTTTGTTAAGTGATGGGCAATATTAAAAACAAAAAAAATAAAACACACATATACGTTTACACTCGACAGTTCTCCCCCTCCAAAAAGAGTCCACCGCCAGAAGTCATCCCTCTTCTCCATCTCCGACGACAAGCAACAGAGCTCAGAACGGAGGTCTATCCGGCCGGTAATTGGTCGTCGTTTAACTCCATTATCATCCTCCGTGGATACACTAGCAACGGAAACACACCCAAAGCGACCACGACTATTGAATCTGACAATGATGGTGGGTTTGAGTTCCATGGCTAACTTTACGTAATCGGTAATTCATGCCCAGTGTGCCACCACGAACTGCCGCTGGATAATCAAGAGTCAAGATCAAACATAGGTCATAATAATGATGAAGAAGCGGTGGGTTTAAAGTGCCTGCCGTCGGCTTCGCCGTGTGTAGGTGAGGTGGGGAGAGAGGTTGTTTCTACATAAATAATAGGATTCAACATTCAAGAGGAAATCGAAAAACCTAGTTTGCTTTAGGTTCAGGCTAAAAACCTAAATCGAAATATGAAATCGTCGTGTTTACGTATCAAGTAAAAAACATATTATTTTTCTTTGATCTACTTTTTACTGCGTCTCCAATCGATGAGGAGACTTTATAAATACTAAAAAACTTTGTTATGATGGAGGTCGTCATCCTGGTGGGCCGTGGGGGAGGTGAACCATGCAGAAGCTTCTTGAGGAAGGAGACAACAATGGCAGGCAAGGTGAACCAGTCCAGGAGAAATAAGATTAAATAATGAATATATATATATATAGGGAAGCGTTCAAATAAAAACCACATTCATTTGTAAAAACCGTATAAACCACCTTCATACGTCGATTTCATTATTTAATTTTATGAAATTTTTTCATGAAATTGTTTCATATAATACTTTTTTTATGAATTTGTTTCATATATGGTTATGAAAATTGTTTCATATAATATTTAATGAAATTTTAATGAAACTGTTTCATGTAATTCTCTAAAATTAAAATAATGAAGATGATAATATCTATGATTAACACTCTGCACAATAAAAATGGTTAATCAACCCTCTCATAATTACAAAAAAATGAAAAATTATGATGGTTGTATGAGGTTTTCACGGTTTTTACAAATTGAGTGGTTTTTATTTGAACGCTTCCCTATATATATATATATATATATATATATATATAGAGAGAGAGAGAGAGAGAGTTTGTTTCAAATACAACCTATTGCATTTGTACAACCAATGCAATTGAATAAATTGAGATATTTATGGAAATGATAAAAGTTCATTTATTATGATTTGAATATTTATGGAAGATGAATATGGTTCATTAATTATGATTAATACTTTATGTTTAAAAACAATCAAAACTTATATGGAATCACATATTAATCAAATGAAATGGATGATTGAGATTAAGTTGTATTGGTTGCACAAATGTCATGGGTTGTATAATAACAAACTATATGTATATAGGGTTGAATTTACATGAGATCAACCTGTTTTCATGAGACCCACAAAGTCACTCCATTGTAAAACAGAAGGTAAAAAATAGTTGAATCTTCATAACACTGGGTTTTGATGTGAAATTTTAAATATATATATATATATAATTATAAAATAAAAAATATTTAAAATTGCAGTTAAAATTGAAAATTAATCACCAAAACACCTCTAACTTAACAGAATTTAGGTTGACAAAATTAAGATAAGGGATCCAATCTACAACAAAAATAAACTATAAGGATAATATCTATAATTAATTCTATTGGAGGACCTAATCCATAATTTTGATATAACCACAGGGACCAAATCTAGAATTTACTCTAAAATATACATCAATGGTCCTGTCAACAGCAGACCAGGCCCCAGCTCCCCTTAAAAACTGGACAAGTCTTCCAAACACCGCTAATCGGATGCCACGTGTGGCATGGTGTCCTATCAACGGCCCTGCTGGTGGGTCACACGATTATAACAGATGTGCTGTGGTGTACGCTGGATGATATGCTTGTCATTTGGAACACGTAATCGTGTAGACTGTGGCCATCTTGACAGACACGTGTACGGTGAATATTATCTGATCAATATCAGCACCAACAATTGTTGCATCAAAACCCAGCTTTCCATCTGACTATCAGTTCAATCTTTATGTAAATCTCCCTCGACCCGTGGAACCAATTTAAATGAACTTTTAAATATATAAACGACATATTTTTTGCAGTTTTTTAAAAAGAATTTCTTTTTTTTAATTTTAGATGTCCGGATTAATTTTTACATATTTCGATTAATTCCAAGAGTCGTAAAAACCAATCTGAAAATCATCAGTGACCTTGCATTACTCAAACCGATGATTTATAAGAAGAATTCCTAAATACCCAAATCTTTTTACTAGTTAAGCTGACTTAACGAGGTTAAAAAAAAGGATAATTTTAAGTACCATCCTAACGTAACACAGTGGATTAAATTGTGGTGTATTTGTATGAACATGTGAGTGTTCAGGTCTCATAGTCGTAGTATGAAAATTACAATTCTTTTAAAAATTGGATTTTTAAATTAATGATTTAATAAGTTGTTATATACATGATTTATCTATCAGATATTGATAATTGATAATGAAACAAAATGAATGGATGGAGTAAGGTATTGTTGGTAACAAAGCTTTCACACTTATAACTCTTATTTATTGGATTAATTGTTTTTTTTTAACAAAAGGGCTTCATTTATTTTCAGCATTAAATATGAGAACCCACCAAATGTGACTTCACCAAATAGACTTAAATATTGAAAATGAAAGAACAAAATTAAAATAGAAAACAATGTTTGGGAAAACATTTTTGTTTTATCTTTTTATACTTTTGCTATTAAAAATATATAAATAAGATAGAAAAGAATATCATTTATGCTTTTAAAGATTCAGATTAAATAAGGCTATGAGGCTTTGAAAATTGAGTAAAAAGTAATTTTTATATTTGATTATAAAGGTTTTATATATTCCTTATGAGAATAAAATATATTTTGTACATAATTGAATATTTTTGTCACATATCTTTTTATTTTATTATTAAAATATACCATTTTATTGGTTTGAGTTTAACTCTAAAGGTCAAAATTATCAGAAGATCACATGTTCAAATTCAAGGAGGAATAAAAATCATATTGTGACCACGGAAGTTCTAATGCGGTGACTCCGGGCTACCTGCAAAGCAGATGGTTTTTCTGGAATTAGTCGGCTTACATAACGGGTTGGATATGCAGGTTAATAAAAAAAAAAAATATACCACTTACCTTTAAAAAAATCAAAAAATATAAAATATAAGTGGTACATCTAGATGAGTAATTGACTTTTGCAACTATTATATCCAGAACTATTTCTCGTCTCATAAATGAGACATAATTTTCGATATAACGCATTTGGACTTCAAAAATGTTCTGTTAGTTTTGACAAATATTTTTAAGGGATTTAAGATCTACAATATTTGATTTGTAGGACTCGTAATAGAATTGGATTTAATTCTTATATGAATCTTGTTTCGTCTATAGAATTTAGAATGAAATTTAATTTGTTATAAATATTTATTTGTAGTATAAATAATTATGTTTCATTCAGTAAAATGTAAAAGCGATGTAGAAACCCACAATCGGTGAATATAGAAATCCATCAGAAATGATATTTACTTCAAATACGAATGCTATTGATTTTTCAATTGTTTTTAGAAGAAATTAATAGAATTTTCAAGTAGAAAATTACATCATCACTGAAGATTTTTTTTGATAAAATATTACAATAAATAATCACTAAAAACAAATACGTCAACAGCATAAATAGGCCAAATTAGGCAAAATGTCATTTTCCAATTAGAAAAAAAAAATACATTAAAGTGAAGCATTCATAGAACTTGACCTTTTCACAGGGGGGAAGCCCTCATTTTCTTCACTCCTTTTTCCGCTACATTTCAGAACCATGTTGTCATGCGTCATTAAATTAATTCAACAACAGTTTTTTTTATGTTATGTATTTCTTTAAAAATATATATATATAGAATATGTAAAATATACAATATTTTATTAATTAAAGAGTAAATTGCAATTTTGGTCTCTATGGTTCCTTGTTTTTCTTGGATATGTAAAAGTATTTGGTTTTGGTCCCTCCTACAAACAGGAGTTAAATCCCAACCGTTAATTAATGAGTTTCTTTTCCATTTTCTTCTAGAAACTAAAATAAAAAACAAATGGACCCCCACAACCGGCTGTGCTTCTTTATCCTCTCCATCCAGATCTTGTTGTCTTCGTTTTTTTATAACGAAAACTAGGGGTGGGTATCTGCCCTTTTTGACATAAACCGGAACCAGAATCGGCGGTTCTTGAGATATTGGAACCGGAACCGGTTAAAGCGGTTCTTAAATTTTTGGAACCGGAACCGGAACCGCCGGGAACCGGTTCCGGTTCCGGGTACCCGCTTCCTAAAATATTAAAATTTTGTTATTTAGAAATAAAAAATAAAACATTGCCAAAACACTAAATAAATAAGCAAGAATACAAATTATATATAATAATGGTTACAAATATTGTTTAACGATTACAAACCATAATAGACTAATAGAAAATGTTCAAAGTTTAACGATTACATACTATAATGGTAAATTTTCCAAGTTTAACGATTACATACTATGAATCCAAGTGAACACACAATTTAAAAAAATACGAATCATTCTATATGAAGAATTTAGATGAAGAATGAAGATGACGGCGTGCTTTCAAGATGTAAACCTAATATAAATTTGGTATTAAAAAATAATAATAATTTTTTTATTTAAAAATACCGGGTACCCGGCGGGTAACGGTTCCGAAAAATTGAAAACCCGGAACCGGAACCATTCTCAATCGGTTCCGTATTTTAGGAACCGGAACCACTCATATCGGTTCCAAGGCGGTTCCGGTTCCATAACCGAATACCCGGTTCCGCTGCTCACCCCTAACGAGAACTGAGGATATTATTCATTTTTATGTATATTATAATTAATATTAGATGTACTATGTTAATCAATTACAATTTTAAAGAAAAATATGAGAAAAGAATTGTAATAGACCATATTACTCTTTGATTTAACGAATATATTTAACGGTGTTAATGAGGGACTAAAACCAAACATTTTTAAATATCATAAGGGTTTTTTTGCAATAAAAAAATTATAAAGACCCAAAAAATAACAAACCACATGGAGCAAAATTTAATTTAATTCTAATTAAAATTTTTGATGATAGATTATTATTTGTATATAGTAAATATCATATCAGTAAAGGTACAGGTTGATTCAATGTTCATTAGAGTCATAAACCGCATAGGGTAGCCTAGGTTGCGTTTACCAAACGTCTTATTTAAATAAATGTTTGTCAATTCATATTATYTTATCGAATTAATATGACAAAAACTAAAAAACATATCTGATAAGAACGAAGGCAATGATCGAGAGTCTTACCCAATAAATGAAGTTGACGACTCTTACCATGGTTTAATGCTTACTGGTAAATTGTTACATACGATACTGTTTTGGTGGATTAAAATTTTAGCAGGTAAGTACGTAATAGCGTTAAATTTTTTCGGTAAACACTTAGCCGGACTATTAGTTTTGGATTTTATGGATCGAACCCTAAATAATGAATGCTTAAACGAAAACAAATATATCTGGTTTAATTTGGTTTGAATATATCTGGTTTAGTTTTGAATATATATATATAAAGCTGAACAACTTTAATATAACATTATAAACAAATTATAAACTATTTTCTTGATTATAACATAGATATAGAATTTAGTTATTCCAATGATTAATGATCAAAATTCAAGATTAAAAGGTTAGTTATATGGTACTAATTGTTTATACCGGGTAAAAATATCTTCAATCCAACATCAAAATCCCATATATTACTGTCATTTTTCTCATCATTTCACTAAAACAATATGCCAATTTGATGTTGATGAATAACACGTATACCAAATCCAGTATTTTACTATTCACTTACGCCAATTTAATGTTAAAACTATTTTTAAGAATTTATGAAATTAACCACGATCGATCAATGTTACCTAGCCAAATTAACAAACCAATTTGGTTATGTTAGGATTAGTTTGCTTTTGCAATTCAAGCTCATGATAACGCTACGAAAGAAACCGATGATGTGACACCGGTAATAAATACGTTTGAGTGTTTGGATAAACAATTTATACTGGTAACAAACCAGTAATAAAGAGTTTTTAAAGAAGTTAAACTCTTCACACTTATAATAATTTGATAAATACTTTTGTAAAAAAATATAAGTTGTTTCAAATAAGTAATCCCACTTCGAAAAGTAAAAAGAAGATCGATCATCTGGTTCCTAAACCAAAACAACAAAGAATAAGATTTGAAGAAAGTCATGTTATAACATTCAGAAAGATGACTCTACTTGAGAAGTGATAACTATTCCATGGGAGAAGTACAAGTAGGCAATACATTCATCACAAATGTACAACCAAGTAGTGATGCATGGGAAAATGGTAAATTAAAGGAGTATGGGTAAAAAAGATGAAAAAAGGGACATGTTTTTATTGACATCTATTTCTAGAATCTAGATACAACCACAGTATCCTACTTGAAAATTGATCAAAGCCTACAAATGTGATGAAACCTTGATTACAAATACAGAAAAAGTTGTATGGTCAAAACCAAAAGGATGATTTGAAAAGGGTACTCCACAGACACCAATTGGGAATCTTGATCATAAACCCTTGTGGCAACTACCCAAAGAGGTTGATCTAAGGCTACCCTAACGAACCCTCATTCAGAATCTTGATCAAATTGAAACTCTTCAAAGTTTAAGGCCAAATCCAAAAAGGGTTGATCAAAAACCTTCAAAGTTTAAGGCCAAAGCCAAAACGGTTGATCTTCAATAGGGTATCCTAAAGAACCCTCATTCGGGTCAATATATGATTCGTACTCGATCTTTGGACACCGAAGAATGGTCAAGTTATCTTCTTCTTGGTTGAAATCGGATTGGTTTTCGAAGACGTTCGAAGAATCACAAGGCTCTAGAAATGAAGAATGGTTCACATCTGGGCTGTAAGAATCGATCACGTCGCTTTTTGCGGAAACCGAATTCGCATATTCTTGCTTGCAGATCACCATTTTTGGTTCATTATTGCTCCAATTTTCGATTGAAATCGGATGTGGTTTTGGTTCCTGAGCATTTGAATCCAATTCTTCTGTGGGGAATTCATTTGGGATTGAATCTTTTTCCCCTTTCTCCCTTTGATGCAACTTTTCCTTGAGCATTTCAACCTATTAGAACATGTAAATAGGTTATAAACATGTAAATGCAACTTCAATACAAAAATTGTTAATCACTGTGCTTTTTATGACAAATACCTCGTGTTTTAATTTGTCATTGTGTTTTTGGAGGCAATCGAATTCCGATTTGAGTTTGTCGTAGCTTGAATTCAAGATCTCGTAGTCTTTCTCGAGCTGTTTCGTCTTGCAACGTGCTCGACGATTTTGAAACCAGATTGCAACCTGCCTTGGCTGCAAATTAAGCTCTTTTGCGAGCTGAATTTTCCTATCCGGCTCAAGCTTATTTTCCTCCTCAAAACTCCTTTCAAGAAATTGAACTTGATCCACCGATAATCGCCTTTTCTTCTCCGTTGGCCGGAAACACTTTTCGTAGTCCTCATCGGAGTTCTCCTCTTGTTCGGAAAGCCGTTTTTTCGTATTCGTCTTCTCTCCTATAAAGGGTTGTCAAATATGAACCATATTAATGGAATTTTTTCCCAATTCTCATCTTTCTTGTTAAAATACCAAACCATATCCGATTTTTATTTGCAAAACCGATGATTGTGCATATAGCAACTACAAAGTACAAGTTCGCACACGAATAAAGACTTATGATGGTTAAGATGAAATTCAGACATGAATTTGGCAAAAACATGTGTTACAAGCTTCAAATGATTGAAAGTGATGATTATCTTTAAATTATTATATTAAAATGTTGAGCATAAAACAATTGAAGAATGAAGATTTGGAGGATTACCCTGAAAGGAGTTGGAAATCCATGGAGAATCAAACCCATCTGAAGAAAAAGTGAGCCTTTGGTTTTGGAGCAAAGCTTCAAACACCACTCCACCCTCCATTTGCCTTTTTGAACTTCCTGTTTTGACTCTCTTTTTATTTTGGGTAGTGGTCAAAGTTAGATAATCATTGGGAGATGGGGCTTATGCCTAAAAAAGCAAGTGATTAGAATTACAGTCATGTGATTGCAGAGAGAGATCACACCCATGAATTACAATCTGATTTGGAGCATGAAAACCATGCAAATGTGTGTCTTTTAGACAGAGAAAGAGAGAGAGACATGTATTATTATGTATCTATAGAGAGAGAGAGAGATAGATATAGATATATATATGTATATATGTAGAGAGAGAGAGAGAGGGAGAGAGAGTTTTGTGTGGGGAGAAGAGCTTGGTGGGGGGTTATAAGAACATCAAGGATAGGGAGAGAAAAATGGGGAGGCCAAAGAAGGGGGTTTCCACTTGGGAATTATCATGTGAAATTACTACCCTACCCCTGGATCTGATCGACCTTCTCTTAATCTCTATCCAATAAGCTTTGAAGTTCTTGATAGACAATATTTCACTGTCAAAAAAGTATGTCCTTCCAGGGTTCTTATCTACTTTTGCGTATAGTAAATCATATCAATTTCTAATTTAAGAAGGAATAAAAATCTCTTTATGACCACGTATATTCAAATACGATGATTCCAGACTATCTGCAAAACGGGTTGAATATCCAGGTTAATAAAAAAAAAACATGTCTAAGTTGTTGGGTTGTTTTTCATTAAATTCTGTATGAATAAAATTGTATGTATGAATAAATTAGTTTGAATAGATTGTGAAAGTTTTTGTTTGAGAGGATTTTCAATGGAAGAAGCGTTTTTTTAACAAGGAGGGACATGTTTGAATTTTTTTTTATCTTCCTACATAAAGTTCTTTTAAAAACTTACTGAATAAGTCATTTTTTATATAATTGTAAGTCATTACCAATATATAGACGATTAAATGAGTTGTGAATCCTATTAAACTCATTAAACTGCTAACAAACATGCATTCAATATATTTGTTATGATTTAAGTTGGTAAAAATATATTTCATTTATATCGATATAATTATTTAAAAATTATCAATAATAGTTTGAATAATGTTTTTAATATATATTTTTATATGAGTTTATATTTTGCATGTTAAATTACTTGTCTTTCTTTGCTCTTTTTAATAAATAAATATTGAATGCATAAAATCAGAACTAAGGATTGTAATTGGTTTTATGTAGTATAATTAATTTTGGTTTAAAAAAACTTTGGAAAATTTATTGGAGATGGTCTGAGTGTTTTTTTAAGTATACACTATTGTATACGGCAAATGCAACAAATAAATTCACAAACCCTCCTCATCTTTGGGGTAAAGTTTGAAATTTGATCTTCTAGGAGGCTAAAGATTACAATATCGTTAGACCAAAGACTCTTTAATAATGCTCTAAGTGTTCAAGGTCGTTGCTTTTGAGATATACATGTATGCCATTATTTCACATGAAAAATGTATTCTTACCCTTTCTTGTAAAAATTATAAAGAAAACAAATTCATTTCAAAGTTTCTACTATTTTATAATATTATGGATTATATATATATATAGAGAGAGAGAGAGAGAGAGTGTGTTTGTTTCAAATACAACCTGTCGCATTTGTACAACCAATGCAACCCAATAAATGAAGATATTTATGGAAATGATGAAAGTTCATTTATTATGATTTAAATATTTATGGAAGATGAATATGGTTCATTAATTATGATCAATACTTTATATTAGGAAACAATCAAAACTTCTATGAAATCACATATTAATCAAATGAAATGGACGATTAAGATTGGGTTGTATTGGTTGCATAAATGTCATGGATTGTATAATAACCAACCTCTATATATATATATAATTGGGGTGCATGATTTATACAAATAAATATGGTCGCATTTAAAATATACTCTATATATATATATATATATATATATAAAGTTTTCTGTTTATCATTGCCAGAAGATAATGTAAAGTTTGATAAAAATAGCAAATTCAATGAACAAAAGAAAGTATGGGCAAGAAAATATCTATAAACTTAATAGCTTCTCTTGTGTGGTCCTTAGAATTTAGACAATATATAACTGAAAAGGAAATTCATCATTTCAAAAAAAACTTTGATATGGTTTTATCTTATAGTATTTAAAATTAAAATTTACTATTTACTACTATATACATAGCCATGGGTTTAATTGAGAGGTGAGAAGTATTTAAAAAGTAAAGAAGTGATCTTAACTCTTCATTAAAAAATTTGCAGTTTTGAGTGATCAAGATTTACAACTTTGACTGGTCAAGATATGCGGCATGGTAACAACTATGAAAAATATAGAGCGCAGTTTCTTAATATTTACAAATAGGCGATAAACAAGTGCATATATGAACCCGTGTGATTCACATATGAACTATTTAACTGATACACATATGAACCCGTGTGATTAGTTAAATAGTTTATGTGTGAATTAGTTAAATAGTTCATACGTGAATACACGACTTCACATATGCATAGATAATTCATCACGGGTTCAAATATGCATTTGTTTGCCGCCTATTTGTAAAAATTGCAAAACTAACCATTTATCTTCCACATACCATGTGACCGAATTATCCAGTGCTTCACAGTCAAATCCACAAATGTTGACCAGATGAAGTACTATGATCACTTCTCTAATTCTCACACATTTATAACTTCTCAAATGACTATATATATGAACATTTAGGATCACTTCTCTAATTCTCACCAAAAAAAACATCTTCAATTACTTGTATGCTCATGTACATACCTTCTAGACGAATGGTTATAGGGATGTTTCTCAATTTTTCATTTTTTGGGGTTTTTTCCCGACCCCCCCTGTGTGTGTGTGTGTGTGCGTGCCTATAAATAAATAAATGAATATATGAATTGTGCTAAAGATTCAAAACCTATTTTTGGCTTTTTTTTTTCTAACATAGGGACTAACTGAAGTAATGAGTCTCATACATATACACACACATATAAATAAATAAATTAATTAATATATCTATATATATATATATTCATATATTCCACGGAAAGGAAAAAGAATTTCACGCTCTTCCTGAGGGAGGATTAGGAAAATTCTATTGATTTTAGCTTTCTCCAAATCTCAAGGAAAAGCATAAAAAAAAAAGGCTCGAATGGTATGATCCCTCCGTCACCCCAGAATGAAAGGGGTGATCTCGTAGTTCTTGGTCTGTGAAGATGCGTTGTTAGGTGCTCCATTTTATTTTCCCATTGAGGTCGAACCTAAACCTATGCTCGAGAGATAGTTGTCCAAACACTGATAAGGGATGTATGGATTCTCGAGAAAAGAGGAGCCATGGTGGTCTCCCCCGGACCGCTTGGATCCCACGAGTGAATTAAAAGTTGGATCTACATTGGATCTCACCTGAATCGTCCTATCTATCATCCTGAGAAGTTTGGTTTCAAATCTCGGTTCGAACAGGAGTATGCCATGCTAGCTAATATGGGATGATACAAATGGTTTTTTATTTTTCAGGAAGGATGCTAAATTGATATGAGTTAAATTACAAGCTAATTTATTTTACGGATTCTATTCCTATTTATTATAATTTTATCCATAAACAAAACTTCGAATCATTTTTTCTCTAGTCGTACGAAAAGAAAACTTCCTATACGATTCTAGGGGGGGTTCTTTTTCATCTACATCTATCTCTTGTTGCAATTGATGTTCGATCCTGAAGAGAAGGAAGGGATCTTCAGAAAGTAGGTTTTTATGATCCGATCACGAATCAAACTTATTTAAACGTTCCTGCTATTCTCTCTCTCTCTCTCTCTCTCTCTATATATATATATATATATATATAGGGTTGGTATCCAGTAAAAATGAGAGTTAAGGTAAGAAGCGTAAGAAGAGAACTTCACCCTTAGAGGCATATTAGGATGAGATGCATCAGATCAATCACCATATCAAGCATGATTTATGGGTGGATTTGAGATTAAAGATGATCAAGTGTCGAGATCCCTTCTTACGCTCCTCACTTTAACTCTCATTCTCACATGATTCTTCGTGTATATATATATATATATACACACACACACACATGGGATCATGTGAGATCATGTTGTTTTCATGAAACCATGAGACTATCTTTTTACACGTGAAACTTCACAAAAAAATACTTTGAATGTTACTTTCACCTTGTTTTTGTTGTGAAGGTTCATATTTTTTTTT
The DNA here is from genome assembly GCF_001531365.2 of Cynara cardunculus var. scolymus. NCBI lineage: Eukaryota > Viridiplantae > Streptophyta > Magnoliopsida > Asterales > Asteraceae > Cynara > Cynara cardunculus. Next base: position 8,449,064 of record NC_037542.1, on the reverse strand, counting down.
ACCTTCATAATGTTCTATTGTGGAGTTTCAAATTTAAAAATATGGTCACACGGGTCTTATGAAAACATGTTGTGTCACTTGAACCCAACCATATATATATATATATATATATATATGTGTGTGTGTGTGTGTGTGTGTGAAGGATCGTGTGAGAAGGAAAGTTATGTTGAGAAACGTAAGAAGAGATATGAAGTCTTGATCACTTTGAATCTCATGCCCACCCATGAATTGTGCTTTAGAAGAGAATTGATGAGGTACATCTTAGTGCACCTGATTAGTGTTGACATTCACCTGATTAGTGTTGACATTCAATTAGGATTGATATAAAGATGGAGATCTCCTCTTATGTCTCTCACCATAACTTTTCTTCTCATCAAAACTCGACCCTATATATATATATATAGAGAGAGAGAGAGAGAGAGAGAGAGAGATAGGAGGGGGGAAGAGTTCAAACGAGAACACTTTTTACCATAGTCAATCACATATGATACTAAATTTCATCACATATGATACATATTTGATATTAAATCATAGACACAAAAAACCTTTGGCACAACACCACTAGTTCCCCTCATTTATAATATCACATGTGATATGTTTTCTTGATGCGATATTATAATCCATCATATGTGATGCTAAATCAAAGATACAGACGACTTTTGACTCGACCTAGGTCACAAGCATGTCGTTTGCATAGCACTAGGTCCCCTTTCAAGTTTGATCACATATGATAAGAACGTTCTCGGGTTTTCATCGATTTCATTGTTTAATTTAATGTAATTGTTTCATATATTTTTTTTCTTAATGAAATTGTTCCATATGTTTTATTTCTATTTAAAAATGAAATTGTTTTATATATTTTTCATTTTGATAAAATTTGTTTTCTAAAATTATATAATAAAGATGATAATGTCCATAATTAAGGTCATCCACAATAAAAATGACTAATCACCCTTATAATTAAGAAAGGTGAAAAAGAAAAGAAAATTTATGATTGTTTGAATGAGGTTTGTACGGTTTGTACAAATGGTTTGGTTTGTATTTTATCCCTCCTCTATATATATATATATATATATATATATATATATATATATATATTTGTTTCATATGTATTCAACTCACAACTGGTCAAAGACCTGCCAGCCTAGTGGTAAAGGCTTGGGCATGACATAGTCATGAACCCAAGTTCGAGCCCTGGGAGGGGAGTGTTGGCGACATTTAAATGGGGCCATGTTTAGCCTCCAAATTTGTCGGGGATTAGTCGGGCTTTGGCCCGGACACCCTTACAAAAAAAAAAAAACTCACAACTGTCAGACTTTTTTACGTTTATTTTTTATTTCACAAACACGTCAAAAATATTTACATTATGAATCAAGTAGATTTGAATGAAGTATATTGCGAAACAAATATACGTTGATGATTACATTAAATTCTAGACATAAATGAAAAACAACATATAAAATAACACATGATATACTTATTCTTATAGATCTCATGATCCAGAACGTTTTTAAAAGAAGATCTATCTATCTATCTATCTATCTATATATATATATATATATATATATATAAAAGTTATCTAAATTTTACAATAAACTAATCAATAAAGAAGTTCAAATATATAATAAATGTTAAACTTTTTATAAAATATTAGTTTTTTTTTTGTTGTGAAAATCTATATTAATTTTCTATCATCCAATTATAATAAATTTTACCACCACCTATATTATACAATTACAAAGTTAGTGACCATATATACATATATCCAATATGTTTTTTTTTATAATTAAAGTGTAGATTCGTAATTCTTTAGTTAACAATTTTTAGAGTTATTGAATTAGAAAGGATATGAAGTGTAATGAAAAGGGTAAAGATGTAAAATAGGATGCAAGAGAAAAGAGAAATAAGAAAGACGAAGAGGTCAAATCAGTCATTTTCAACTAATATGAGTCACCACTCACCACTCCTTTCCAACTCTCACCTTGGATTCTTGTATAAATTATTCCGTTAAGCCAACCCATCTTAGCGCGGAGCCGCCGCGTTTTTCCAACACCTCCGCCCATTGGCACTCCAAGTGGCTCATCCGGCTTAAAGCAACCGTCCACGGTCCAACCCTATATGTAATGGGAAAATTTAAATTACTATGCTTGATAAAATTCATATATAAAAATATATGTTCAACGCTTATAGAATGAGTAAATTGCGTTTTGCGTCCCATGGTTTGTTGAACTTCCGTTTTTGTCCTTGTAATTTAGAAATTACGATTTTAGTCCTTATAGTTATTTTCATCATTAAGGTTAATTTATACCTTTAATTAGGAGAGACGAAAACCAAAAAGAACTATAAACCACATGAACAAAAACAGAAAGTAAAGATGAGATTTTTACAAATATACCCCTTTAAATTTATATCATTTAAAATGAAAGGCTGGGTAGTTTTGGATTTTAATAATTCTTTTCATTTCCTTCCATACGTGGGAGGAAAGTTTTGACAGGAAAGTTGTCATTATTTTTCTTTCCTAAAAAGGTTTCGAGAACAAGATGTTTTTACTTCCCTCCATTTCCTTTCCCTTCCTTCATAAAATAGGTTTCGAGAGCACAACGTTAAGTCGGAACCTCTCTGTTACAAGTTTTTGGAATCATTATTTTGGCATCTTCCTAGCTGTCAGGGTCTTTTTTGTTCTTCAATTTGTTTTTTAAATATAGATATAATTTGTAACACACATAAATTTCATTTTAATGTGCCGACCCATTTTGTGTGGACGCATACAAAATTATTTGTGTTGGTGTTATGAAACTTCCCTTTGGCTTAATGTTTGAAAGCGGGCAAAATTGTGCAAAAACATAACTTCTCACGACCTGACATGCGACCTAGGGTTCCTACAAAACTTGTGGTTGCATCATGTGAAGTAGGAGAGACATAGGGAGAGGCATAGTACACCATATATCAATATTAGGATGTAGGTGGATAGAAGTGAATTTTCTAAAAAAGAAATGTATGTTCAAGAAACTTAACATGACGCGAGACATATATTTGATGGGTTTTTCAGATCAACACAATAGCAAGAACTTTTGGTAGAAAAGTATCTAAAAAAGACATGGTTACGAGCGTTGATTGAGTTTTTGTGAGATATAAGAAGAAAAGAGTGATGATAGGACAATTAATTATTATTTTTCAACTAGTGAGGAGTTAAGTTTTTCATAGACTCCCGCATTGTCTGAATATAGAGTGATGATAGGACGATTAATTATTATTTTTCAACTAGTGCTTTAAAATGAATGAAAACATCTTTTATGTCGGATTTATGTTTAAGGGGGATAGAGCCATACAAACTGAGAATAGTGATCAACAAAGATGAGGTACTATTTATAACCATCAAATGAGTAAATAGGTGATGTCCATACATCACTGTAAATAACATCCAATGGTCCATTAGAGCTAATAGTAGATTGAGAAAAGTTTATGACTTTTATTGCAATAGTATGGATTGCATTCGAATGAGAAATTGGAATAGAAAGGTCAAACTTAGTACTAATTTTCTTGAGAAGAGAGTAAGATGGAAGTTCTAATATGGGATGTCGTCTAAGGTTGCAGAAAGAGAAGTAGAGTTGATGGTTGGGCGAATGGGATCCATTCATATATTCCAAACTTAGTTGGACCCTAGAGTAGTATCTCTTCTGTTTATATGTCCTTCACAAGAAAAGAGTCGAGTAAGAAAGTGATGGGAACATGGACAAAATTGTGAGATGGAGATTATGTTTCTAGGCACCAAAGGAACATGAAGAACATTAATTAAGCGAAAAGAATGAGAGGGCGTGAGAAGAGATGTGAAACCAATGTTTGATATGGCAAGTCCAAGCCATCCCCAAGGACTAGTTTGTCACCCTTGAACACAGGTCTATGAGAAGATGAAATAGATGGTATTGTGTGAAGAAATTGCTCATCACTTATGGAGCGTAGATTCTGCATAAACTTGTCTCGCGTTATCATCTTTATTCATGAATATAAGAAATGTGGTGTTTTTTGTATTTAAAATAAATAGTCATTTTGTTATAAAAAAAAATGCAAATTTTTAGATTAATTTAAAAGATGATTTTTTTTTGTGAAGTTCTAACCTCTTTTTATCTATTCATACTTGAAATTATGCACTTTGATTTTTTTCCCCCACATATATATATATATATATATATATATATATATATATATATATATAGAGAGAGAGAGAGAGAGAGAGAGAGAGGGGGGGTGAGTTATTATACAACTCTTTACATTTGTATGACTAATACAACTCAATTTCAACCGTCCATTTAATTTGATGAATATATAATTTTATAGAAATTTTGATTTTTCCGAATATAAGAGAGCCAGATTGACTATATATTGATCGGAATATTTTGATGGCACAAAATTTTCACTTGTCGAAAATGCTTCTTTTCCTTGTATGCGGTGTGATTATGAGATAGTGTATCGGGAGTAGTAGTGATTGGTCGTATAACGGATTTTTGTATCCATTTTTCATGTCAAAAGCATGTAAACATAGTCGATATTGACATTGGGACCTATTAAAAAAAAATACCAAGTGGTTGATTAGAAATGTTTGCGTTTTAGACTCAGCCCGACACAAAAAAAAATGGTCAATCAACAAGATAAATCACAAGATACGAATGTTAAAATTCAAATCCCTTTAAGTCTTATCAGGATCTTATCTTAACATTTATTCTTTGAATCAGATATCAATTGAAATATAATTTCCACTTTTGAATTGCTTGTTATTGTGAAATTTGTTCTGATTAGGTATTTTTGGAAATGTGGTCACAAAACACGGTTTGTGCACGTAAGTCTTGGAGGCGTAAGAAAACAGTGCATGTTACTTTGGCTTTGTCTTTAGTTGACATAAAAATCACATCGAGTGTGAACGTCTAACAAATGTCATTGATTTATATTTTTCTGTTTCGGTTTATGTAGGTCCATTCTAAAAGAATGATTCATGTTTTATTGGGCTAGAATACCTTACGAAGCATTCACCAAATAGAGCACGTCCAAAAACAAAATAATCATACTAAAACAAGACTGAAAGCCGAGCTAAAAGAGTCAATCCTCGAGTGTTATCTCCTACAACCAGACAACCAGTGCTAACTTTGGTTAAGAAAAAAATGAAAAAACTTTTTCGGTTGTATATCTGTAAAAGAGTCGTGACGCTATTATTAGAAATGTCTTCCATCATATCGATCCTACGATCGATTTATGAAATAGACAAATTGCATGTCTATGAGACAGGTGGGCTTAAATTAAAAGGGCCCAGATTCATGTTTCGCTCCCAATTCCCGAATGAAATAGTGAAAAAGCCCAAAGGACGAATAGCTACATGGATGTGGCCATGTGGGCCGTAGGTTTTTTTAATTGAAATAACGGGTAAAAACAGTCAGGAACTTTGGCGGGTCGGGTCGGGTCATGATGACTGATCAATTCTTTTTAATTGGATTTAATTAATAATTGTATATGAATTTGTTATAACAATAATCCTATATTGTTTTAATAGAAAATTTAACCAATTTAACGGGGATGTCTCTATAGTTTTATTTTTATAACAGATATGGTCATTTCTACTAACTTTTTTCAGTTAAGTTTATGTTAGTGTTGGACACTTTTGTCTATACACCCTCCTCTCACTCAACTATCATTTTTAATAACAGATTTGATCCCTCAAACTATTTTTTATTATTATAACAAATTTGGTCTCTCAAACTACTTTTTATTTCTATAACAAATTTGGTTCCTGACTCAACTTTCATTTTTAAGATTTGGTCTTTCCCTTTAATCAATAAAATATGGTGACACGTACATATATCTCCTAAATATCATGGACAAAATAATTAAATAATATTTGAAGCTTAGATTTTATATTTTATCTTTTTCATAAACATTATTTCTATGAGATCCTTTAGCTAAAATAAATAATAATTTTGATAAATGTTTTATTTTAATTAATTGAA
>NC_037542.1:8349553-8442761 GCF_001531365.2 Cynara cardunculus var. scolymus | reverse complement strand
ATATTAATTATTTTTAGTAAATTGCTTTAAAATTAATCCTTTAATATCTTATCATTTAATAAATAGTCTGATATTTAGTTTACAACTTATTTTTTTAATTTTCAAACGATTAAAACAAACATTTATCAAAGTAATATCTTATTTAAACTAAAGAATTTCATAGAAGTAACATTTTTGAAAAGATAAAATATTTCATGGTAAAATCTAAGCTTCGAGTTTTATTAAATTATTTTGTTCATTATTTTTTGAAGATAAATGTTTATTGCACCATATTTTATTGATTTTAAAGGGAGAGACCAAATCCCAAAAATGATAGTTGATGAAATGATCAAATATGTTTTAAAAATGAAAAGTAATTTGTGAGACCAAATATGTTATAAATATGAAACACAGTTTGAGAGACCAAATTATTTTATAATAATAACAAGTAATTTTGAGGGTCAGATATGTTATAAAATGAAAAGTAGTTTGAGAAACCAAATCCGTTATTAAAAATAAACGATGAGGGAGAGGAGGGTGAATAGACACAATTGCCCTCACCAAAGGAAACTTTAAGTACTTGATTGAAAGAGTTAGTATGAGAAACCATATCCGTTATAAAAATAAAACTATAGACGCCTTGTATGTAATAATTCTTTTCAGAGACCATACTCGTTAATTATATGAGTCGTAGTACTCGTTAATTATATGAGTCGTAGGTACCAAATTTGCATTTAACTCTATATTTTATGTAACTTGTAAATCAATCATGTCATTTACATTTTGAGTAAATTATTAAATTTAAAATTGATTATGTTTAATAATACTATAGAGAGGAATTATGGATTTTGCTAATCACGGTTTGGGTTTTTTTTTATGAATTTCGTCTTTTAATTTAAATTACAAAAAAACTCGCAATGTTTACATTTTATCCTGAATTTGTTGTTTGACAATAACAATCATCCATATCTTCATTAATTTTAAGGGCAAAATGGTCAATCTACATTTTCTTCTATTTTAACGAGAATGAGAGAATATATATGTTCTAATAAGAATGACAAAAGGTTGCTCACATGGGTCTATGCGACTATTGACGCAAGCTCAAACTTGCTTTCGATTTAGCACATGTTGTGACCTTATATGTGAACTCATGCTTGTTTTTGAACCAAAACATGTTATGTGACCCTTTTATGCGAGCTCAAGCTTGCTTTCAAGTTAGCAGAAATTGTGAGACCTTATATGCAAGTTCAAGTTTACTTTAAATCGATCATTCAATTTCATCTTCATGACGTTGAGTGCCAGTTCACCAAACTAGCATTCAAACTCACCTACATCAATATACAGAGGTCAACTTTACAACCTCATGATATATTCAAGCCAAAGAGACTATCCTCACACCATAATTCCTCACTTTTCTTGCATATAAACACTCTCAGTACATTTATCTACCACACAATTCTCTTAATAATCGACATCACCAACAATTCTTGTATATGCAATGATTTACCTTATGTTTGTATCATAATGCCACACACGACCATTCTTGGTCAAATTAATGACCTTATATAGCCTCTATATCAACTCCAAACTCATCTCATACGACACTAGATCATGCAACAATACTGACCAAGCAAAAGAAAAAAAAACATGACTTTAGAAGCATAAAATACACCTTAACTTGTTGATGAACGCTTGTACTACGAATCGTCCGTTTGCTTACTTCCTTACAGGTGTTGCATTATGGAACATTGAACAGGGCCCCGAAATTTTTGGGCCAAATTCAGTTACATACTTTTATTATTAGCAGTCTTCTAAACTCTAAACCAGTCCAAGTGACAAAACCCCCCAATTAAATTATAGCCGATAAAACAAGAAATTCCTAGACCACTTATTATCTCTTCACTCGTCTTCATCCATCGACTTCTGTCTCTTTAGTTGCTTCACTTTTTTCCCGTGGCAACATAATCAATCATGACTATTCAAATTCCAGATAAGATTTCATATGCTATTTTGTCATTTTACAATATAATTTGTGGTATTAATTTGTGACTTTTAATATAATATACAATATAAATCTTATAGTTTATTTTAATTATTAGTCGTTATGTCAATCTATAATCTTTATGTCCAAAATAGTCCAACAATCTCACTTTCTCTTCAAACTTTGCTCGTGGATATGAGAGAAAATGTAATAGCAACAAAACTGGTTAACCTTCTCCGTTGCAACTGTTGTCATAGAAACCGATGACTTCATAACCATGTCTCAATTCAAACGTGTTTTCTCATGATCTAGTTAAGTACACCACTTTTTGAGTCATATATATGTGGTAAATTTTCAATGTATACTTGAACAAAAAATTGATTCCTAACAACAGACCCCTCCAAGAACAATAATGTAAAGGGCATTTTCTGGCTCAGACGCTATATTTGAACAAAAACAAAATCATCCCACCCTTTCACCCAAACGGAAGGCAAGTTTCGATGAATCAATGTATATTATTGGGTAGAACTTATTTTATGGAACATATATAGTCTTATTCAAGATTTAGGTGGCGTTTGTTTTTTAAGAGGTGCTGAAGTCTGAAGTCTGAATTCACTTCTGAATTTTAAGAAGTGGTGCTGAAGTCTGAAATCTGAATCAGTCAGATTGTTTGTTTTTACGTCTGAAGTCTGAAATCTGAATAAGTAAGACTGTTTGTTTTTGTAAACTGAGACAAGCGACGTAAGGAGGCGATAGAAATAAGAGGTTTTAAGTGCTAGGGTTACCACTTAAAAATTCAGAGGAAAATAAACGAATTCAGCTCTTAATTTGAAAAAAAAAAGCAAACGATCTGAAAGTTCTTATGTCTGACCGATTCAGACATAAGAGGAGATTAAGTGAAAAATTAAAAAAACAAACAGCCCCTTAGTCTAATTAAACATAGTTCTAATTAATATTTTCGGAGTACTTTGAACTCAAATCTTTGTCAACCCAAGCTCTAATGAATAGTTCTATGATTCATATGTGTTTGCTTTGAATTACGTAATCAAAGCATTTGAAGAGCTCGAATTACGAACGAGTTCCCATTTCATAGAGGAATCGTAGTATCAAATCAAAAAATTGACCGCTACATGTTCACATTCTTGAATAAATCTAGTTCAAACTTCAAAGGGTCATTGAGTATGTGGTTTTTTTTTGTACTTTATATGGGAGGAGACTGAGTTAAGATATGAGTTGGATCAAGACCCAAAAATTCAAAGTCGATTAGTTGATATGTATACTCAAAATCGTTTTATGGGTTCTTAAAAACACGTTTTCTTTTCTTGATTCATGAGCCAGATCTAGTGACCTAAACGACAATGGTTGCATCATGCATGGCCCAAATCGGGAAACCCTCGAACTGTTCAATGAAATGCCTGAAAATGTTGTCTTGCATTAATGATAGAAGGGTATGTAATATACCCCCATGATCCAAGGTGTTATATGTTTGTTGATTTATTCCATTCTTTCTATAGGTGATCATTTTTCGATTTTCAAATACTACCCATTTTGGTACTCTTTGTGACAGATAAAAATGGATTCTTGAACTTTGTGCTTTTTGAATGCAGGGAATGAGATACTGTTTGCATCCCATGGTAGGTATTGAACGAGAATTCTGCATCAAGTTATCAAAACCAAAATTGAGCGAATTTTTGAATCAGTTGTTGCAAAGAAAATAGATCCTTACAAGTTCTTTTGTCTTTCTTTTTGAGCCATTTGTTTGACAAAATTCCATTCCGTATCTGATTCATATTTGAGGATAACCATGTTGCATCTGCGTATTTGCTATTAACCAATGTGAAACGTGTTGATGTCGCTAGATTGAGGCATTCGTTATATCAGGTATATTTGATTCATATTACCCAATGGAAACATCATGTACGTCTTCTGTAGGTAGAATATATTATCGTTCGGTTAGATTTTAGAGGCACGAGGGTGCTTATGGCCTAAGAAATTAAAGTGACATCCTTTTCATGTTAAAAAGATAGTAGTTAATGTAGCATATTAGTGGGCACAATTAGGTTGATGTTCACTGAAGTGAGGTTGCCAAAAAGGGTGTTGAATACTTTTGGAGTATACCTTCCACAAATCTTGAAACTTAGTGAACAATTTTGTAGGACTGATGAAGACATCTCTCCATATTGGAGTTTGGGGGCCATTGGACCAAACCAAAAGCCAAAAAGCTTGGACCTTTTCAAGAAATGATTCACCTAACAAACATGTAATCAGGGTAGGTGTAGATGCTTCATCAATACAAGTAATAATTTCAAGCACTCCCAAACCCTAAATCTCAAACCCATGTTAATTGGTCTTTGAATCCTAGCTCAATTGAGAATCTATAGTTTTAAGATATCTGAAATGATGTTTTAAATTTATACTGTAAACGTACGGGTTATGTAGCACACGGGTCAATCACAAGGAGGCGATGGACTAAACATGGACTTGTTCTAGACTATGGCCTAGCTACGGGAAATCATCAATATTTTGGTTTTTATTAGAGTAGACTAAAAAAGAATGACGAGACGATAAAAAAGAGCTAACGAAGATCGGGTAATATCAATCTCGAATTTTAACGATGGTGAGTATTTGTTATGTAGAATACTTTAACTCTCTATCAAGGGGGAAATGCCTTTCTAAAACGATGTTTGCATCTACTTTAGTAGGATACAAATATTGAAAAGAAGCATTTTGATAAAAAAAATAAATGTTTTCTCATCCTACGTCCCTGACTATTTTCATGTTAGGACTGTAGTTATCAACCAATTCGGTCTAAGTCGAGAATCAAACTTTCGTCCATATTCCGACTAAACAAATTAAATAAACACAAGAATAAACCAATTAACTACATAACAACTTTCATTGATTAAATATTAGTCGATTAAAATCTGGTATTCGTTTTAGAATCAATCGGTTAATCCCAACATTTTTAATCCACGACAACCAACCTAATGAAACAAAGGCTACAATATGAAACATAAATTGCAAAATTAATCTAAGAAAACTGTAAAGATTCATCCAAGAAATGTCACTCTCCAAAAATCGTTTCTAATCTAAGAAAACAGTAAATTAATTAAGAACAAAACAAAAATTAGAAAATGCAGACAACAAAATGAAACAAATGTCAAAAGTACTAGGAGGTCTCAGGTTCAAATCCAATGAGGAATAAAAATCCTCTTGTGGCCACGGAGGTTCAAATGCAGTGACTTCGGGCTATCTGCAAAGCAGATGGTTGTCCTGGGATTAATCGGCTCGCATAACAAATTGGATATCCAGATTAATAAAAAAAAATCAAGTGAATAAAAAAACAAAGAAAATGAAAAAGAAAACGGCGCAGGCCTAAAAAACAAACATATAAAAGAGTAATTTCAAAACAGCCCCTAACGATTTCTGATGTTTCAAAGATGCACCTCTTGCTTTATTTTCTTCCAAACTTGATCCAACTTTATCGAATTGGTCCACCATATAAAAGATTAATCATAGGTTCTAAAGTCCAGCTTCATTCATGCTCTCGGTTTACAAACCATCTGCCAAAATCGACAAAAACACAAAGGTACCAATGTAATATCACTAACGATAATTAATTAAAAATCAAATAAAATCTATGTGCAAATGATTAAGTTAAATGAAAAATACATTTATAAACTGATATGAATGCATGTATAAAATGCACTTAACATGAAACATCTTAAAATCTTTATCTAAAAGAGTCCTTATAGAGAGAGAGAGGTAAGAGATTCATATATATATATATATATATATATATATATATGTGTGTGTGTGTGTGTGTGTGTGTGTGTGTGTGTGTGTGTGGAGGTTCAAATGAGAACACATTTATTTTACAAGAACGTGAGAAACCCTTATTACATGTGATAATACGCGTGAGGGGATCCTGTGATGTGCGGACGATGTGTTCTACGACTTTGGTCACGCCAAAGATTGTCTGTGTCTATGATTTAGCATCACATGTGATGGTCTTGATGAATTATAGTATCATATCAACAATAACCTTATCACATGTGATTATACTTGTGAGGGGGCTTAGTGGTGTAAGGGCGACTTGGCCCGCAACCAAGATCGCATCAAAAATAGTCCGAGTCTCTGATTTAGTATCACATGTGTCATATGTGTGATGAAATAATAGTATCATATATGATTGTCTATAGTAAAAAAAGGTTCTCGTTTGAACCCTTTCTTTTATATATATATATATATATATATATATATTGAGGAGCGGTCCAATGCAAACCACTCAATTTGTACAAACCGTGCAAACCACTCTCATCCGTCGATTTCATTGTTTAATCTTATGAAATTTTTTCATATGATATTTTTTTTGTTGAAGTTGTTTCATATATGGTTATGAAACTGTTTCATATATGGTTATGAAACTGTTTCATATAATACTTAATAAAATTGTTTCATGTATTTCTCTAAAATTAAAATAATGAAGATGATAATATTCATGATTAACATCATCCACAATAAAAATGATTAATCAACCTCTCATAATTACAAAAAATGAACAAAATAAAAATTATGATTGATTGAATGAGGTCCATACGGGTTGTACAAATAACATGGTTTGCAAAGTAAACCTCCTATGTATTATAATAATGAAGATGATAATATCCATGATTAACACCATCCACAATAAAAATGATTAATCAACCTCTCATAATTACAAAAAATGAACAAAATGAAAATTATGACTGATTGAATGAGGTCCGTACGGTTTGCAAAGTAAACCTCCTATATATATATATATATAAGTCAAGTTTTAAAAGAAGGCCCCCTATATATATTTGTGGGAACCATGAGGTCTATTTTAAGGTACTAGATGATATTGAATTTTGGTAATTATGAATTGAGAAATCAAATAAAAGGCATAATGGGTATTTATAAATCTCATCTCTCCTCCCTCTATTCTCTCCTATGTTTCCTCTTTCTCACCTCTCATTCTTTGTCCCCAACTCGTTCGGACACATCAACCCTACTTTTGTGAACATAGTGAGCAAAAAACACATTCATTCCCAACATGTATTACCACCTCAATTTTTGTGACCACAATGAGAACATCATTTTGAACCGGTTTTTGTACAGTCCTATAGAACACTATCTCGAACCAATTTTGTATAGCATAATATGAGCATAAGTGTGAACCAATTTTTGTAAACATAGTGTGCACACCATATATTATGCACAATGTGCGCACTCTACAAAATGGTGGTTATATGGTGGGATGACAATGTGCACATCATCGTTGCTCAACCGAATCTGGTTTAAATGGTGAGTAGAAGAATATGAGTATGAGATCGAGATCAGACATCAATGTTCTTTCATGATGGTTTAGAGATCTAGATTCACTGTACAAGGAAGGCTGAGGGGTAGATGGAGATGCAAGGTGTAATGGTCGGATGTATGATAACTGGAATGGTTGACAAATATGTGGAGTGTATGCCAGATATGTAGATGTGTTCACCAGTTGTATGGTGTTTGCAAGAAAACATGGATGGGAGATTGATGCTCGCTAAAAAAACAGGGGCAGAGAGAGGTTAGTTTTTGCTGGAAAGCGTGGTTGCGAGGGGGCGTTCATCGGAAAACATAGGATGGATGGTTGTGTTTTTTGTTGTTGCTTCCGACAAAGAAAGATCGGTTTTTTATGGAGGTTGAAGATGAAAAAAAATGAAGATGGAGATTGGTTTCTTGATGGAGGCAACGTATGGAAGGGAGGAGTGATTTTTTTTAGTTTTGAAATGATAAATATGAAAACAAATAATAATAAATTTATATATTTATGAGTTGTCATCAATATAGCAAATTACACAATTACCCTTTATGTTTATTTAATTAATAAAATTAATTAAATTAAATGAGTGGAATAGAATGGATCTCCCAGATATCACATTTTGAAGAGTTCTTAAAAGATTAAGCCCCTAATATATATAAGTTTGATGGCCAGTGTCTAGCCGATTTGAGACTCCAACATACCTTTGTAAATAGAGGTTAGATAGTGTCCCTAGAAATAGGCGAAAGAATGTGTCGAGTTCCTAGGTGTTGTAGATCCGGCTTTGATATCATGTTAGAATGTGGAACAGTGGAACCATTTTAAATTTATCATGGAGCATTTATAAAGACGAGTGTTCTTACTATCCTACATATATATATATATATATGTGTGTGTGTGTGTGTGTATATATATATAAGTTTGATGGTCTGTATTTCACGGATGTAGGACTCCAACAAATTAATTCAACAATTAGTCATTAATGAAGCAACGGAAGCTTCTAGGTGGCCGATTTAGTGGTCCTAACTAATGGAAATGTAGGGACATAAATTAGCACCTACGTTGTGGTGATCCACTATGAACGGAGATTTTTAGAGCAATTATTTGAGTTGGAGACGTTAGTTTTTCTTTTGTAATTTTGTTCTATGTTTTTATATCGTGAATGATCAGTTGTTGATGTCTATGAACGTAATCTTGTTGAATGAATGCAAATTATTTAAATTCTCTATTCATATAATGATGAATCCTATTTTTATTTTAGGTTTTTGTGCATGTGCTTTTGAAAAATAACTTGGATACATGCCAGTGTTTGACAAAAATCTGCATTTTTAGAAAACCAAAATCAGTTTACAATATCTTATACGATTTTGATTATTATTGTCAAAAAAAAATCACAAAGTTATAAACAAACAAAAAACCCAAAGTTGCCAAACTAAGACTGTGATAAAACCGGTAATCTCATCAGATCGTATATCAATTAAAATAGGCTAAAAATATGTTTATTCTTTAACAAATTACACTATTATATCCGTCTCGTCGATACTGTCAAACGAGTCTAATATTGAATTTTTTTTTATTTAATCATATTATTATATGTAACAAATACTAAAAATTATTTTTAATACTGTAATGTTATAATCTTATAATTATTTATATAATTTGTTTTATACTCTTATAGTTATCATACTTACTAAAAAATATTCTGGAAATTAAAAATTTAAACTGGTGGTTGGAATTGTTTCTTCAGTTCTTAACATTTTCATGTTTTTCATTTGAACCTAACACTATATATCCACACACGTGAATTTAATATCAAATTGAAGAGAATAAATACCCATTTTTTATATAATTTCTTTGATTAAAAAATTAATCATATTTAAGATAGTTTGGACTTTCTTTGATTAAGACAAATCTCTAGGTTGCCGAAACTTAATTTGTTCACATGGAAAGAGTAATATGAACTTCAAAAACCCTTCAAACTTCGTTCTTATTGTTAACAAGAGAATTAAAATAAAAATATTATATAAAATTGAAAGATTTTGTACGTATTATTGATTTGTACATGACATTTGATACTTTGTGTGCTTGAAATGTTAAAAAAATTCAGAGGTACAACTTAAATGCTTAAAGATTACAACTTAAATGTAGAAGTAATAACAAAATGACATCGCTCTATGTACAAATCATGCATAAAGCATGGTCAAATCATAATTTTGGTTTTTTTTATTTATGAAATGATACGAACATTACAAGTTTATCAAATACAAATTATCTGAAGATGACACTCATATATGATATTAAGAAGGCATAATCATATCGATAGTGGATTTCATCATAAAGAAGATTGTGTATGATGAATCTAACGTTAGAATGACTTGAATTCCATTCTTTATGTTCCATTTTATTCATTTTCTCTGTCGATATGATATGGTTTTATGTGGGTTTTAGAAAACGGTAATATTTTTATTTTTGAAAGAAATATAAATTTGAAAAAAAAAAGTATCGATATTAGTATTAAATTAATTATTTAAAAGTTCTCATTTTCTGTATAATTTTCTTAGTTCAACTTTTTATTATAATTTAATTTAGATTTAATAACAAAGTAATTTTTTTAATAATATAATTTTTATAAAGATGATAATTAAGTATTTGTTAAAAATCAATGATTATCCTAATTATATTTTAAGTTTTTATATTTAAAATAAGATGTTTATCATGTATTTGATTATGTTTATCTGCAGTTAGTTACACGAATTAAAAAATAGAGCTTTAATAAGATGTACTTACGCATAATTTACTTGTAATATTGAATTTTAAGTATTATTCATCAATAAACAATACTTCATGCATAAAAAATGRTTTTTAAGAGTTTTTATCACATGTTTTATATTTTTATATAGATTTTGAAAACAAAATAAGATAAGAGAAATTTTGGATCATATGTTCGGTAACAATGTAAATTTAATTTTGGATCATATGTTCGGTAACAATGTAAATTTAATCAATTAGATTCTTTGATTTTGTCAGGTTTTATAAAAGTTTGGCCGACATGTATTTTATAAGAAAATAGAAGAATTAGCACATAAATAGTCTTATATTCTTATTAATTTATTTTAATTAATACTTCATAAAATTTAAATATCTTGTAATTCACTTATAAAAAATCTAAGAAAACTAACTAAATGATTTGGCTTAGCTTTACTCAGGTTACTAGCATAACTCAATCTTTCAAGAAATCAGAAAGTTAAGTCTAAGATTGAAATATATATATATATATATATATATATATATTATAAAATGTATATAAATATTATATACTTTCATAAAATCTAAAATATTAACATAAATATACGATCTTATAGGAAAATTGACCTAAACAGCCAATCTCTCAAACCAAATTGACTTTTTAACCATTTTTGGAACAGAAGTCTCAGTTTAGCCAGAGCTTATGCAACATTTGCGTAAAGTTTGTATTCATATTAAAAAAAAACATTACGCAAATTCTTTACGTAAATGAGGACCCTTATTCAAATTTGAGTAAATATTCTTTTTTCTTATTTTATCTAAAAAATCGAGTTTACGTAAATACAAAAGATGTTTATGTAAACTCTAAATAAAGTTAAATTAAAAAAGTGGCTGTAAAATAAATTTAGTTAGAAAAACTAACTTTTTGGTTAATGTGATAATTGAGTATGTTGTTAAAAAGTTTGGGGTTGTTTTTGAATAAGTGTTAAAAAATGAGGGGTGTATTTTGGAAGCTTGGCTTAAAATATCTCATACTCACCGTCTCATATCAAAATATATATATATATATATATATATATATTTATGTGTGTGTGTAAGTTTTAATTCCTTTTCCTCTATTATTGGAAGGAATAAGAAAAATAAGCAGGTGTTTGTTTCTTGTATTCAAAGTAAACAGAAACCGAAGGGAGGAAGAAGAAACTGATTTTGTGTTCATAACTGAAAACTTGTTGTTTACATTTTCATCTACTATGATTGCAAGGTGAGATATTACTTTAAAAGCATATTCGGTTTGTTTTGACAAGGGACCGTATTGTTTCCTATTTTCTTACGTGGGATGTTCTAAATTGATTATATGTTATTTTTAGCATGAGTTTGGGTTTTGATATGTTATTATTTAACTGATTGGAATAAGGGTGACATAATCAGAAGAGATGTATTTTGAGATAAGGGTGGCATAATAAAGAGAGGTGTATAATTTGAAATAAGGGTGATATAATCAGGAGAGGTGTAGACTATGATAAGGATGACATAATCAAATTGTTTGTTAAAATGAAAATTTGATCATGTGAACTGTTGTTATCGCATCTTTATGATGTGATGAGTTTGTTATATCACATATGGATGATGCGATAAGTTTGGGGTGATCGCATCAGTGTGATGCAAGGAAAGTATGTTATCGCATCAATGAGATGTGACAAGTGGGGTTATCGCATGTGTATGATGCGACGAAATGTGTTACCGACAAGTTGGTGTGTTATGTATTGATGCTATAATTTTGATACCTCAATGGACTCGATGCGATAAGATGATGTTATCTCATCTTTATGATGCGAAAAAAGGTTTGTTATAATAAATTATTGTTTACATGTTATCAATACAAATGTGGGTTTTCTAAAAGTGTTTTGGTGATTTTCATTATGTAATAACAATCAAAAGAATTACTCACTAGACCTTATGGTTTAACCTTCATTTTGTGTTTAAAAATGTACATTACAGTACAGGCACCGGTTGGAAGGTAAAGGGAAGGAGGAAATGTGAAAGGGGATTACTTGAAAATATGTTATATACAAGTCATTAACTGTATTCGAATAAAAAGTTTGTAGTTACTTTTATATATATAAATTTGTACATCTGAGACCAATGTATAATTATTGTTTTTCATATTATATAAAATATATGAATTATGTGCAAATATGAAATAAGATGTGATTCTAAGAACATGTGAAGTGGCGTGATGGGAATGTGTTTGAAAGGATTGTTCTTACTTTGGACTTCCAATTCAAATATCACATCTCCTTTTAGCAAGAGGTTGATAACAACCTCCACCAAAATTCTTTTTCTTTCTTTTTTAAATTATAATAAAAATTAAGAAATACAATATTTTTTAATGT
This sequence comes from Cynara cardunculus var. scolymus, assembly GCF_001531365.2. NCBI lineage: Eukaryota > Viridiplantae > Streptophyta > Magnoliopsida > Asterales > Asteraceae > Cynara > Cynara cardunculus. The sequence continues at coordinate 8,430,340 of NC_037542.1, read as the reverse complement.
TAAGTTTATTTAAAACATACAATATTTTTTATGTTAAGTTTATTTAAAATATACATGTATTTTTTTCAGGATATTCATTTTTTAAATTACTTATTAGTATATCCATATAATGTTACATGATGTATCTCTATAAACAAAACAGTTTGTAAGAATGCGATAAATTTCAGTATCATATATGATTACATTTTTTTGGACGTGTTTAATCATATATGATTAAACGTATATGTGTTGTCAATATAACATGTATTTAACCATATATGATAAACTCATGTATAATTCGTGTAATCATATATGATATTGAAATTTCTCGTCTTCTCGCAAAATATTTAACTTCTTGTTTAAAGTTGTCATATGTATAGGGCCTATCATTTATTAACCTCCTAAATGATACTAGAAGGTTACTCGTGCAATGCATCGAGACACATTTCCATTTCAATGTTTTGTTTTGTTTTGTTTTTTATCCATGTCGATATAAATACGATTTTATGTGGTTCTGAGAAATCGATAATGTTTTTATTTTTGAATAAAGTATAAATTTAAAAATATCATATACAATTTGCAAAAAATATATCAATATTAGTATCAAATTAACTATTTAAAAGTTTTTGTTTGTATATTTTTTTAATTCAATTTTTTTATTATAATTTAATTTAACTTAATTTAGATTTAATAATATTTTTTTTATAAAGATAATAATTAAGTATTTTGTTAGAACTCAATAATTATCCTAATTATATTTTAGATTTTTTATATTTTAAAATGAAATATTTATCCTTTATTTGATTATGTTTATCTTCAATTAGTTACACGAATTCAAACATAGAGCTTTAATAAGTTATACTTATGCACAATTTACTTGTAATCTTGAATTTTTAAGTAATATACATCAATAAACATTACTTCATACATAAAAAATGGTTTTTAAAAGTTTTTGTCAAATGCTTTATAATATAGTATAAATTAACTTTTTTTTATTCCTCTTGACTAATCACATGTCTTCCTTTTTGGTTTTAGTTTTCCATGATTTCTTTATTATAGGGGTAGTTTTGTATGTTGTTAATTTTTTCTCTTTCTTTTTAATTGGTTGATGGTTACATATTTTCTCCATGTTTTATGGAAAGATAAATATGGAATTTATTTGACGAATATTTTGTTTTTTCAAATAGATATTTTCGATTGGTTATCTTCTACATTGTTATTTCTCGACTTTTTTTTTTCTAAAATGGAGATTAATTTTCCGGACGTGTTTTGATGTATACTTAAGCAGATGAACATTCACAGAACTAATATATACATATGAATAAATCGAACTTATGTTTTCATCTATATTCACTTATAACGATAGTGACTTTGTTCACACATGAATATAAACTCAAATAAAAACTTCCTGGAAGCATTATTCATGCATGAATTAACAAAAAAATTTATTTCGTGCACGCAATGTTCATAAATGAACTAACAAAAATCATAAACTGGGTAAATGAAAAACTCTAACAAAAACTTCCTATAAACGTTGTTCATGCATGAACTAACAAAAAAATATACCCTCACTTAATATGGAACGTAGGTTATAAAATATTCGTAATTATCCCCCCCCCCCCCTAAAATTAAGGAAATTGCTAGTTGGTGAGGTAATAGCTTACCAATGCGATGATCAGTAGCTGGTCCGGGCATTTTCCATTTGGCGCACCTTCCGACTCTGAGGTTGACTCGGAATAATAATGTAAATGTGGATATTTTCCTAATTAGTTGTATTGATGCATTTTACATATTCACCCTTGTTCACCTATTCTTAATCATGTTTCATGCACCTCTTTCTCAATCTATTTATAAATTTGCCACCATTAAATCTAACAATTGATCTAATTTTTAAATAGAAGGGGTGGATTAACATAGTTAATATCATTTACATGGTTGATAAATAAAAGGGACTACACATACATACATATATATATATATATACATACATACATATATATATATAGAGAGAGAGAGAGAGAGAGATGTTTCATTTACAAACTAATCTCAATCGTTCATCTAGTCTAATTAATATCAGATTCAATGAATATCTCGATTGTTTATTAATATAAAGTGTTGATCATAACAAATGAACTCTGATAATATTTCATAAATATCCATAAACAAACTTTCATTATTTTTGTAAATGTCTCAATTAATTGCTTTTTATGGTTTGTACTAATGGTTCGTTTAGTAAAAGATCTCTCATATATAGGGGCTTTTCTAGGAACTTTCTGATTTGTGAGATCGGTGAGATTCAGTTAGACCACAAAAAATTAGTTGAACAATAAAATTTAATATAAATTAAAAATGTCTTCTTTCTACTACTTTCTCTCTCAAATTTTTTTTCATAACATACACGTACATACACACAAGTTGAACATATTGTGAACATTTTTTTAAAAAAAATACTATTATATTTTGTGAATACACTTTAAATCTATGAGATTTGATATAGCTTGTGAACATATCGTCAACACCAATTTAATCAATAAAACTAAATTTAAACTATCACTTATGAGTCCTACAGGAGTTAGACTTGGGTCAATTTTTGAAGATGAAGAATGCAGATTAGAGCTTGGTCTAAGACTTGTTACTTGGCCTTAACCTACCTTAGGGACCAAGTTATGTTTGCATGTCTTCTTTTAAAAACATCTCAAAATTTACATTAGTTTATTGTTTATGTTAAGTCTTTTGCTACTTAATTGCTTTCTAGATTACTTGTTCTAAAGCTTTCACAAGACCGAAACCTCTTTCCATATAATTCAAGTGATTAGTATTGTTGAATTCTCTTGTTACATTTGTTTTATATATATATATATATATATATATATATATATATATATATATATATATACGGTTTGTTGTTCAGTTAATTATCGGTTTTGCTATTAAACTAGTCTTTAAAAATCATGCCCATACATTGGATTTAGTCATCCTTTTGTAAAGCTCGTGACTACGTTTAACTTGTGAAAACCAAAATTCCCAAGTTCCGACCTTTGTTCTCAAGTGTTGATCTCAAGTATTCAAGTTTTCTATTAAAAAAAAATTAGCGCCAAGTTACTAAATCGTCTTGACTTTAATTTACTGCTTTCAAGTCATTTACATTCAACGACAAGGGTGGTGCCTGATTGATTTTAGCTTGCCTCCAAAGGTCAAAAGTATCAGGAGGTGTCAAGTTCAAATCCAATGAGAAATAAAAATCTCCTTGTGGCCACGGAAGTTCAAATGCGGTGACTCTGGGCTATCTGTAAAGCAGTTGATCGCCTGGGATTAGTCGTCTCGCATAGCGGGTTGGATATCCAGGTTAATAAAAAAAAAGTCATTTACATTCAGTCTTTTACCTTACTGTAATTTACATTCTAATAATTTATATTTCAAAACATTCCTGCACTTTATCGTATTTACTTTTAATTTAATAATTTGCACAACAAGTTTCCTTTTTGGACTTTAACACTTGAAATTTACTTTATAGTGTTTATATCTTTTATAATTAGAAGCCAAGCAATGATAGGCTAAACATTTAGTTTGGGTTGTAAGGGAAAGTTAAGACTGACGCTGATGAGAAATTAAAGAGTGTCTCAAATATCACATTTTTATCAAACTGTTTCTTTAGGTGATTAATGTTTTATTAAAGATTAAATTTAATTAATTGACAACTAATTTTATGTTTGAAAATGTATTAACTTTCAAAGTTAAGTCAAACATGAAAACCTGAGGTAAAATAGCTTTAGTATTGTATTATGATTCTCAACGTAACATAATGATATAGTAAACATGCATGTTTGTATTCCTGAGAGGCCGTCTGACCCAATACTTAGATAAATATGACAATTGTACTAATCAATAATATTATTGCGCTCTCCAAGATGTTATAATATCTTTTTAATGGATCATTTGTCTTTGTCTTAACATACCCTTGCTGTGATAACCAGACCCTGGTTATTACCCAAGGTAAATGGTACGTGATTATCTGATTTAATGACTACGTGATAAGCATGATAAACTGATATGTTTGATACATGCTGATATGCAAATTTGTGCATTTGTTTGGATAAAGATATATATATATATATATATATTTATGTATGCATAAATATGGAAGTATATATACATATATATTTTTATGCATGCAAGATTAATGCATGAAATATGTATGCATATGTGTATGCATGAATGCATGTGGGTTTTCATGCATGAGGTGGAAGGGGTTTGGAAGGCGGTTCTAGGCCGACTTTTCCATTTTTGGGAGGTATAAAAAGGGGGGCTTCACCTCTTCATTCATTTTCCCTGCTATTTTAAGAATGTTGAGAGGTTTTGAAAGAAGAGTGTTGTCCGGTTTAGCAAAAAGGAGGTGTTTGCAAGTTGATTTCAAGTGTCAAAGTTTCAAAAGGGTTSATTTCTAGCATTTTGGTGTCAAAAGCTTTAAAAGGTGAGTGGTTTCTAAATCTTTTGCATAAAAATTTATTACTGATTTTATTAGTATGTTTCGTATTCTTATCCTTTGAAATGGAACTTTGATTATATTGTCTAAGTGTTTATCCGGACAAAGCTTGACCGGATAAGGGTATAAACCGGACAAACCTTAGGCGGTTTAGTGTCCGGATTGTCTTAAACCGGACATGCCTTGAAAGGTTTAGTGACCGGATTGTTTTAAACCGGACAAACCTTGAGCGGTTTGTTGACCGGAGTTGGTAAACCGGTTGAGTGGTGAGCGGTTTAGTCTTAAACCGGGCGAGTCTTGAACGGACTGTTGACCGGATTTGTTATCCGCTCAATATGAATATTGTTCTAAGTGTTAAACCGTTCAAAGAATATTTAGTGTATTGATGGGATTAGATGTCCGGACAAAGTGAACTTTAGTCCAAGTGTTGTAAACCGGACGGTTGTTGACCGGATTAGTTGACCGGACTTGTAAACCGGATGATTGTTGACCGGACTTGTTGTCCAGATAACTTTATGTTGGAAATTTTATAAGTTTTTAAATGTTTATTTAATTATGATTCATAAAATGATTATTCTAAAATAAATGAAATGTTCCTACCAAGCATGGTGACGTAAGTCTGTTTTGGTATTGGAACGAGATTTTGGGAAATGTTTCTACCAAGCGTGGTGACGTAAGTCTGTTTTGGTATGAAACGAGTTTTTGGGAAATGTTTCTACCAAGCGTGGTGACGTAAGTCTGTTTTGGTACGAAACTAGATTTTGAGAAACCTTCCTACCAAGCGTGGTGACGTAAGTCTGTTTTGGTATGGAAGTAAGTTTTAAATGGTAGTTCCCCCAGACGTGGTGACTTTTGTCTGTTCTGGCTTGGAACTGGAAATGAGTACTTTCAGACGTGGTGACTTATGTCTGTTCTGATAAGTAGCTCTGTTTTATTGGAGGAATAAGGGTGRMATATCAAGGAGAGGTGTACTTGGAATAAGGGTGGCATTGTCATATGTGGATATTATTATTATGACTCTTATTATTATTATTAAATTGGAGTTAATAACTTTGAATCATCATTTCTTTGTGACCTGATGAATTAAAGATATTATTCCTATTTAGAAGTAATAATTTAGATGTTATTGGGAAGGGGAAAATGGTTTGTCATATCAAGCAAGTTTTGCCTTAAATCTTTCCTGTTAAAGAAATGGTATTTTAATTCAAAAAGTTTTGGTATTGGGAATGTTAAATCTCTGTTAAGAGATATTTTAAAGAATTGAGGTTCTTGGATATACTACTTTATGCATGACATTGTGAACTACATCAATTGTTATATTGCAGTATATTTCTAAACCAAGATTACATTATCATAYTTTGGTGTTCATCACCCTGCATTTGCAAATAGGGGATTTACTCACTAGACCCGTATGATCTAACCCTCATTTTTCTGTTTTAAATTATGCAATGCAGGAATAGCTGGGTCCGGGGATATAAAAGGGAAAGGGAAAATGTGATTATTTTCCTAACATATTGTCTGCTTTTGGAAGATACATGTTATATTACATGTAGTAGTATAGGATTTGTTTTGGAAATTTTATATGTAGATTTTGTACATATAGAAATCCTTGTACTAGTGAGACCTTTTGATGTAATCCATGTTTCTATGTAATGAAATATGTGTTTTATGCAAATGTGGAGTATGGGGGTGTTACACTTGCACCATTTGCTTCTAATTATAAATGTTATTTTCTTAGCTCATAATCAACTTACCAACCTTTAGATAAATCAAATTCTTCGAATTCATCATCTAGAGTTAGTTTTTAAATATTTAAATTTTTAGAAAAGTTTTGTGCTTACTTTTTTTTTTTTTAGAACGATATCTGGTACTTAATACAATTATTACTTGTTACAAGACGATAGTAGTCCAAGGTGTATACCTACACTGAGTTCTATTTTGTGTTGAAATCTAAGGTTGCATAAATCTTAAATCAATGGTTTATTAGATATATTTTTGGTTTATTAAATGTATTTTTTGGTTTCTGTTTTGGTATTTTTGTCTTTTTGATTTGATAAAACTATATATTTTTTGATAAAAATTTTATATTATTTTGTCATTGTTTATAATAAATAATTAAAATATTTTTAGTACAACTAGTTTTTAAATATTTTTGGTCATTATAGTTTTAGTTTTTATGAGCTCGATTTCTACAACTAATACAATTGTTTGGTCTCATAAGTCATTCATTTATACCAAATATATGTATCTCTTGTATAAATGTGTTAGAATAAGGTTATAAAATTATACGTTTTATTAAAATCGCATAAATTTATTGCGTGAAAATCTAATATAGTTTATTGTTTGCTCCTATAAAATTTAATCTTTTAATCCCTAACATAAAAAAAATTAAAATATTATCATGTGAGGTGTACTCAATTACTTACTTGCATTTGAATAGAGTTAGCGACAAAACCGAACTAAATAATTAATTTAATTTTTTGTTATAATTCACTTTACATTTAATAATAAAGTAATTTATTTTTTATTTAACAATATAATTTTTTATAATTAAATAATTAAACATTCTCTTATAAATTAATTATTATCTTAATTATATTTTAAATTTTTTATATTTAAAATAGATGTTTAACATGTATTTGATTATGTTTATCTACAGTTAATTATATGAATTTAAAAATAGAGCTTTAATAAGTTATACTTATGTAAAATTACTTGTAATTTTGAATTTTAAGTAATACACATCAATAAACAATACTTTATGGGGAAAAAATGATTTTAAGAATTTTTGTCAAGTGTTTTACATATATCCATATTTAGGGGGTGTTTGGGATTGCATATAAAAACAACTAACTGACTTATTCTGGTGTGACACCGATAATAAGCATTTTTGAATCTTTGGATAAATAACTTATACCGATGTCAAACTAGTAATAAAAAGTTTTTAATAAGTTAAATCATTCTAAATTATAATAAATTAAAAAAAAAAACTTTTATAGAAGAGTATTGGTTGTTTCAAATAAGTAACCCAGATACCCCTTAACTTCTTCGATCTGCGAACTTCCCCACCCTCTTCTCCTTCGCACCCACTCCCCCGCCCATCCCCTTTGCCGGCGACCATTGTTCTTCTCCGACCGGGATCCGACACAGAGACTCAACACCTTCCCCTTTTTCCGGCGGCTCTAAACTCTATTTGGCTCCTGTCGGTTTTAAATTTTGTCTCGAGAACACCCCCTTCCCATATATAGATTTCAATGCAGGAGGTTGTAGGCCATGGAAGGTATTTGGTTCTAGTTTTTGTATCTGGGTTCTGATTTTATGATTTAATTTGGATTTTGATTTTAGGAATTGTTTTAGTGGAATCCATAGAGAGGAATCCACGATCTCTTCGGGGTCGAATCTGTATCTCCTCGTGATTTTAGGATTTCATGTTTGTCAAAAAAAAAAAAACAGTATGGCTTCAAATAAAAGGTGCAAGTTCATTTGCAAAAAAGAAATAAGGTAGAATCATATTTACCCCAAATTTCAAAGTGCAGCTTCAAATTATCGTTTGAAGTGTTATCACAATAAATCAAAGCGCTCCTAAACAAATTTCAGAATTTTCCCCAACCAACTCGTTGTTTCCCAAATTTGGCTACTCAATAGTTACCATTGACTGCTTCTTCATGATAATGGAACTGCACATGAACATAAAATCATATCTGGGTGTGCTGTTCTTATCACTAGGATCATCGGCATAGTCACAGTTCTTGCCCCTCTCTCTCTCTCTCTCTCTATTTCGATGATGACCACCACCGATGACTTTTCTCTAATCGATTCTCTGTTCCAGTGACCAACAAGAGCAATTTTGGTAGGGTGGTTTTACCCACTATGAACCCTCGATTTTATTTTTGGGTTCTATGATTTGATTGTGATTTCAATACAGAAGTGACTTTTTGTGGGTTTGATTTGCTGTGAGTGCAATCGTTTCCTTCAATAGATCTGGGTTTCCTTCAAGCAATCTATTTTATTTTGGGTTTAATTTTTTGCTTTGATTTGGTTGGGTTTGATTCTGATTTTGTTCTTTAGGTTTGATTTTCTTTATTTTGTTAAGGTTTAGTTCATTGGGTATGATTTGTCGGAGAAAGGAGAAAGTTGTTCGGAGACTGTGAATTTGACCGGAGGAAGTTGTTCGGAGATTGTTGAGTTTGGCCGGAGAAGACAATTGGAGCCGAGTTAAACCCTATAAAAAGTAATTCTTTAATAAAGTGAAATAGGAAAAAAGACAACAAAAATATAGAAAAAGGCAAAAATGTCCTCGAGTTAAACAGTCTCTTTTAACGGCAGATATAGTCGGAGGTAGGGGTCCTCAAAACCCAAATAACTTTAACATGAAACAATCTCATGTTTAATTGAGTTGTAAAATTTTTAAATCGTATGTATTGAGTTGATATTGAGTTACTATTATTTGAACTCAACTCGATAAACTCGATATCCTTTTATTTTTTGGATTTAATATAATTGTTGAATTTATATTAATATATACATTAGACAATTACACCATCATGTACGCTTTTCATATACATATCTTTTCAATTTATTCATATCTCTTTATAACTCATTTGTATATATATATTCAGTAACTATAAACATATATACGTAAATTGAGAAAATTAACTAAATGTGATATACATAAAAAGTATGAATAAGTTGTATCAAATGGTTGATGATGACAAAGAAATTATGAGTAGAGAAATAACATATTAGGGTTAGAAGAATATTTTAATGTACCAAAGTATCAATCCGACCAAACCGTACGGCTTAGGTTGGGTTGGGTTGCACTTTCGTTTGGTTGGGTTGGATTGGGTTAAGATTTTTCAAACCGCACGTATTTGATTGACTTCATATTATTATTAATTATATAAATTCATATACAGATACATATTTTTTAATAATTATATAAATTCATTAACTTCATATTATTATTAATTAATTAAATATTAAAAATATGTAATTTTTAAATTATATATTTGTATATGAATTTTTTTCAATATTTATATTTTATATCTTTATAAAAATTTATTATATTTATTTACTTCTTTATTTTTATTTTATACCCTTATGATATTTATATAATTACAATTCCATAATTAAATAAAACAATGTTAAAATAAAAACGTATTTTGTTAACATATTTTATTTTATATACAATTATATATGTCAAAGTAAATAAACAAAAGATTATATATTAAATTTAGTATATAAATGAATATAAACGAACGGTAAACAAACGAACGTTCATGGACATAAATGAACGAACGAGACTYTTGTTAATGTTCGTTCGTTTAATTAAACGAACAAAAAGAATTGTTCATGTTCGTTCATTTATTAAATAAATGAACATAAACGTTCGGTTCCTTTACAATCCTATAAGTAACTAAAGAATATGAAGTATAATTTAAAAATTAACAAGTATATTAAAAAATGAGTATGTAAGATGAACAAGATCAATAAAGGGTATGAAAATGCTTCCTGAAAGGTTAATTTAGTTGTTAGATCTAATTTTAGTTAATATAAAATTATGTATTTTAATGTGATAATGGTGTAAAAATAAATGATGTATCATAGATTAAATAAAGAACTATAAAARTATAAATCGTAAATATTAAAAATATTTTTTCACAGTATATATAATATATAATAATATAATTAAGTCAAAAACTATTCAATATTGGACTCATTTTGAAGGTATTAACAAGACGATTATAATGGTGTAACTTGTTAAAATAAAAATGTATTTTTTAAACATGTTTTAATTAATATACGATTATGTATGTTAATTTGATAAATGTGTAAAATGAAAAATTTAAAAGTAAAGGACGTAAAGTAAATTAATTAATTAATTATAGGGGTATAAAGTGTAAATTTAAAATTATTATTTTAAAAAAATTTGTTGAATGTGAGAGGGGGTGAGTATGTGAGGGAGTGAGTTTGTGAGAGAAGGGGGTGTAGAAAATGACGTCAGGGTATGAATATCAACCCCCATAATAAAAACTCATTTCTCTCCTTTTAGCAACCATTTTAAGGAATACTCTAAATTTGAATAATTCTATCGTTCCTCTCCTCTTTAGATGAATGATCGTGTGAGAATAAGAGTTGATGTGAGAATCATAATAATGAATCTAGAACATTGATCACCTTTAATCTCAAATTCACTTATGAATTGTGTTTGATACATAATTGATCTGGTGCATCTCAATGAATTTCATCTTAATGTGCATCCAAGAATGAAGATCCTTCTTACAATTCTCACATTAACTCTCTTTCTAAACGAAATTCAGCTCCTCTTTGTTCTATTCTAAAGAGGATTATAAAGAATATGTTAGGAAAAAATATTAACCAGAAAATTTCCAATTTTAAAGAATTTGACCCATATCTTTAATTTCTGGCGATTACAACCCTCCAAGACTGACCCTACTACCCTACCTTATGATGCCTATAAAACGCCTCTCTTCCGACTTCCTTCCAACCACATAAACAAATAGAAAGAAGAGTTCTCTCTCTCTCTCCAAAAAGCTAAGTAATTGATTGCTTATCAATACCACAAAAGTCCATTTGAAAGCAATTTTTGGCACCATATATATATACATACATACATATATATATATATAATTCCAGCATAGGCTGTGAGATATTGTGAAAGTGATCTACATTAAAATCTTTCCTTCCCCGAGAAAGAAAGTGAAGGTTTAGAGAGAGAGTCTTTTTAATTACACCCTTTTTCTCCATCTTTCCTTTTAATCAAAACCTCACTTCCAACCCCCAAAAGATCCACAAGAGAAATGGTGAGTTCTTGATCATCCTCTTTAACTACCTTTCTTCTTTATATTAGGGTTTAATTAGTTTTGTTGATTATATATATATATATATATATCATGTGTTGCAGGAAATGGAACAACTCAACACATGGGAAGGATATGTGGATTGGAAGAACAAACCTGCCATCAAAGGCCGCCATGGTGGCATGCTTGCCGCCTCCTTCGTCCTGGGTACTAATTAATTAAAGGCTTAATTAATTGATCACACATGCATATATATAGATATATAGAGAGAGAGATATGGGTATTAGTTGTTGATATATATATATGTGTGTGTGTGTGTGTGTAGTTGTGGAGGTGATGGAGAATTTGGCATATCTGGCAAATGCAAGCAACTTGGTGTTGTATTTGATACAACACATGCACTTTTCTCCTTCAAAAGCAGCAAATCATGTCACAAATTTCATGGGCACTGCTTTTCTTCTGGCTCTTCTTGGTGGCTTCTTGTCTGATGCTTTCTTCACCACTTATCACATCTACCTCATCACTGCTCTTCTTGAGTTCTTGGTAATTCTCTCTCTCTCTCTCTCCCACTCTCTCTCATATATATACAGGGGTCATGCATGCATCCTTAATTTGGTGAATAAAATGTGAATGCTAATTGTGTTTTTAATGTCGTCTCCAAGAGTTAGTACCCTTCTCTAGTGTCAATGTTGTTTAAAACACAAAGTAATAATACCATCTCCACAAGAATTTTTGAAATTGACAAAAATAGAGATTTTTTTTCTAAAAGTTGACAACAACAGAATTCTTAAATAAATTCTGTTCTAAAAGTCTCCAAATTTCATTGATTTTATAAAAGTTTGATGATGTATTATAAAAATATTAAATATTAAATAGTATATTATTGTTAGAATCTTAAAAAAAATTGTTGAGGTTGAATGTAACGTAATATATTTTTTATTTATATATTTTGAATTTTTTCTTATTTGAGAAAAATTATAGACTATTAGACAAGCTCTAAAAGATGTAAGTGTATATCCTATACAAGTGATTTACCAAATATGTTAGTGATTACTAACATTAATTACGCAGAATTGCTTTGTCTTAAAAATGTACAGGATTAATTACCAAATTATGCAAGTTTAAAATCAAATTACCGGGATTAATGAGAAATTAGAAGAAAAATATGATGAGTATTATTAACTGTTAAGAGCATTTTCAACAAATTCTCTAAAATAGAGAAAATAACGATTGTGTTCTCTATATTGTTCTACAAGATTCTCTACAATGCTTTTCAAAATAGAGAAAACATGAAGAAAAAAACTTTAAGTTTAGAGATTTCTCTAAAACTTGACGTTGGGAGAGAGAAATAATTATTTTATTCATTTCTACCAATAAGACAAAATTGTTATTATTTTGTATAAAGTTTTTTAAAAAGTTTATTGGGATAATAAACTATAATAATATAATCTATGTTACAATATAATGTATATCAAAATCTTTAAAATGAAAATTTTGTTGGTGTTGAATATAATATTTTTTAGAGATTTTAACTTTTGGTTCTACTTTTTTTTTTCTGTTGGAGATACTCTAAGAAATTTAGCGATAGAACCCTAAAATAGAAAATTAGAGATTTTGTTCTTTATATTATTTCAACAGATTTTTTATAATATTCTCTAAAATAAGAAAAATACGGAGAAGAAAAACTCCAATCTTTTAGGGAATTATCTAAAATTTAATGTTGGAAAATGATTATTTCAATCCATACCACCAATTAATTAAATTATTATTATTCTATATAATGTTTTTTTAAATACATTTAGATGATAAAATCGAAGATTATTATAATAATATAATTTATATTAAAATCTTTAAAAAATTAGAATTGGAAATTTTTATTTTAAAAATTAGTAGCTTAACAAGAAGCGTGACTGACCGCACAAGTGATTGTTGGTTACCTGATCATTTTATGTGAATATATAATTAAGTAGGATGCTATGATTCAGTGTTGCTAACCGAAAATGTTTTTTTTTTCCTAGAAAATAATTTAAACATGTGAATTAAATTTGTCATAAAAGATTCCCTTAAGCCTACGCTGTCAGAAGAAATATAAATTTATGTTTTAAATATATGAGGTGGTTCAAATGTTAACCAAATTTATTGTGTTAACTTTGTTAACTAATCTTGATCATTAATTCTTATAATAAACGGTTATGATTTATCATATTAAAAATTTAATTTTTTAAATTTACAATTTCACAAACATATGTGAACAAGTGGAAAATGGTATTTATGTAATTTTTTATGTAACTCCCATATCATTAATTGGGAGTTACAAAATAAAAGAATTACATGACTTTTGTTAATGTAAGAATCATATGAACACATTTATATATATATGAACCATTATGTCAAATAAAAACAAAATTTGACATATATATATGAACTTGGACTGCATAACATTTATGAACATAATAAAAATAGCTGCAACACAAAAGAAAATAAATAAAAAGCAGGTTTGAACACAATATGAACAGTTTGTGAACAATAGTTCCTTCATTATGAATTTATTCAGAAGTGAGACAATGTTGAGATATGTAGCTAGTGTATATATGAACATTTGTGAACAATAGTTCCTTCATTATGAACAATAAGTTTATCCATAATAGCTTGAACGATAGTGAAAACTTTACTATCAGGTCTCCTCTACCAATCACAAGTTCAAAAACATCATAGATTATAAATCAATATTATAAAAAAAAACAAGATAAATAATAAGTTAACAAAAATCATGAGATTTTTTGATTTTGCAACTCTCAATTAATGATATGGGAGCTATATAAAAAAGAAAATTACATATTTACCCTTGTCATTAAATTATAAGATGAATATGAACTTATATATAAGATAGATTGCCATTGGTTGAATATGGTTAACAAAGTTAACACAATAAACTTGATTAACATTTAAACCAGTCTCTTTCTCTCTCTCTCTCTCTCTCTCTCTCTCTCTCTCTCTATATATATATATATATATATATATGATTAAGTTTAAACGAGAACCATAAATAAATTAAAAGAACGAAAAATGATCAAATCATATGTGATTTTACATTAAAATCACATATGATTTACATGACTTTGGCTGCAGCCTGTGATTGTGGGTGACGTCACTCACTCATAAATTCACCCCTTGCATGGATCGTGTTACGTAATCATATGTGATTATAATGCAAAATCACTTGTGATTTGGTTATTTTCGTGTTCTCTTATTTTAATCATATTCTCGTTTTATTCTACCTATATATATATATATATATATATATATATATATATRTGTGTGTGTGTGTGTGTGTGTGTGGTTGAGATCATACAAGACCTATTGAGTTCAATGAAAATCGTGAGAACACATTTTAAGCATTTTAACTAGGTTTTTTATCCTATGGATATAAAAAAAAATGTGATGGCTTTTCGTAAATAAGTGGAACGTATGGACATGGATGTCGAGCTTTACATTCATTCACCCACTTTTACCTAACTTCACCTTTCACCTTTCACCTTTTTAGTTATCTTTTCACATGTTTTTAATCACATTTTCATGAATCTTGAAAGAGGATTCATTCATGGTAAGCAAATGTATGTTTGAAGCTTCCAATTGATACGACTGGTTGAGGGAATCTTGGTGAAGAAATTGCATTTAATTTCAACATATTTTTCATTTTTAATATTTCAATATCTATTATATTATTAATATAATTTATAAATTTATTATCCCAATAAACTTTTAAAAATGATTTACTTAAAATAATAATAATTCAATTTATTTGATAAAAATAATAAAAAATTAGTTTTTATTTCAACATATTAAGTTTTAAAAGTAAAAACTTGAATTTTTTTTACTTTTAGGGGGTATATGAGATTGATTATAAAAACAACTTGTTGACTTATTTCGGTGTGACACCGGTAATAAGCGTTTTTGAGTGTATGGATAAACAGCTTATACCGGTGCCAAACCGGTAATAATAAGTTTTTGAAGAAATTAAATCATTCTAATTTATAATAAATTGATAAAAACTTTTATAAAAAAGTATAAGTTGTTTCAAATAAACAATTCCAAACATCTTCTTAATATTATAAGAAGTAATATAGAAAATTTATTAAAATAATACAATAAACAAGAAAAAAATATGTTGGATCGGTTATCATTTAAACTCAAGTATATACACATGTGTGTATATAAATTAGGCATTGATATGGGCAATGGGGGT
This sequence comes from Cynara cardunculus var. scolymus, assembly GCF_001531365.2. Taxonomy (NCBI): domain Eukaryota; kingdom Viridiplantae; phylum Streptophyta; class Magnoliopsida; order Asterales; family Asteraceae; genus Cynara; species Cynara cardunculus. The sequence continues at coordinate 8,414,811 of NC_037542.1, read as the reverse complement.
ATGTGACACATGCATGTGTGAGATAGACATAGACTTCGATAACATTAACGTTTTGTCTGTGTCTATCAATCAGTCCACCATAACTATTGTTGCATCGAAATTTGTACCACCTTTCACTTAAGTTATTCAATGCTTAATGAATACTCAACTTCTATACGTACATATGTTCTTCAAAGTCAAAATAATTACAACTTATATATATATATATATATATGTGTGTGTGTGTGTATATGTATATAATATATATAGGGTGGTGCATAATTAGTTTGAGCTTGTCTCCAAAGATCAAAAGTATTATGAGGTCTCCGGTTCAAATTCAAGAAGGAATAAAAATCCCCTTGTGGCCATGAAAGTTCAAATGCAGTGACTCCGGTCTGAGATTAGTCGGCTCGTATAGCGGGTTGGATATACAGGTTAATCAATATATATATATATAAGGTTATTGTAGATAATTGGAATTCTTATATGAAATTTTATGTGATAGGAAAACATAGAAACAACATACGATCAATCAAAAAATTTACTTGATAGGATAGATTCAAGCTTTTAATCGAGAAATAGATTTGAGACTTGCACCACAGAATTCTAAGTCGGAACATTTGCCGGTATAGCTTCCGTTTAGAGGATACAACAATCAAATTCAAGTAAAATTTAAATCTAAGGAGCCATTTACCAAACGCTTATTCGGGTAAGCGTTTACCAAGTCACGTTACCTCACCGGATGAATATGGTAAAGACCAAGAATCTTATCTGGTAAGAGCGAGACAAGGAACAAGAGTCTTACCCGGTAAATGAGGGCAATGACTCTTACCACGGTAAGCACACATACCGGGTAAATATTTGCATGCGATGTCGTTTTGGTGAACTAAAATCTTACCTAATAAGTAAATAATAATGTTAAATTTTATTGATAAACACTTACCGATTAAATATTTGGTAAACAACCCCTAAGCAAACTATGTTTGGTGAAAAAGGAAGAGAGAACCCAGAGTCACGGTTTTGCTTGCACAATACCTAAGAGTCCAAGACTTTGTTTCTGACATTTGAATGTAATTGTTATTTTCAAAGCCCAAGCAGACATTTAAGCCCAAGTTCATGTAACTCATTCATTCAGTAAGGATTCAATAAGTGAGTTCTTTTTTAACTTGGTTACAACTTATTATAACACATCGATACAAAATTTATGATGAGGATACTACTCGGTTTGATGGTTTGCTTTGCTCATTGGTTACTAAGGTTTTAGGGTTGGTTCAAAGCTTCGTTGAAATATATGATCCATAAAGACACAACTCGCAAAATTTTCTTGAACCATAAAGACAACCTGCAAAAAATGAAGACGCTATAGTCACTGTTGACTTTGCCTCTAAAAACCATGACATGTTTTTTAGATATTATAGTATTTTATTATCATTGAATGATTAATTATAAATTTTGTTAATGATCGTATATTTTAATATAAAAACTATAGACCATGTATGTTATAAAGTAATTTTTTTTGTAGGAAAATAAATATAATACTTTTTAAGTAAGTTCTCAATACAAGCTTCTTTTTCAAAGAATTTCAATTCAAAATCAATTATTTATTATTAGAATGGTACTCGCACAATGTAGTGAGATACCTATCCAGTTTAATAAATAAATAAATAAATGATTTTTAAGAGTTTTTGTCAAATGTTTTATAATATAGTACAGATTAATAATCATTAAAAATTAATAATATCGGTTTCAATATATATTTTTATTTTGTTAAATGTATGTTATAATATTCGATCAATAACTAAATGTTTAAAATAAGAACATGTATGTATCAAGTTAAATAATATATTTATATCTTGATCTGATTTTTATACCGAAGGTAGCGTTTTAGTGGGTTGTTTAGATTTTTATATAGACATCTTTCTTGTACTCGACAAATATTTGAAGATTTTTCGAATAAAAAATTATTTAAAGCATTTTTTAAATTGCGACATCGCATTATGTGACAATTGTATTTTTTATATTTGATCAGGGTCTTGTGATACTGACAATCCAAGCTCATTCGCCATCGTTAAAGCCACCCGAATGCAACCCTATAAATGTTGCGGTACCATGTCAAGATGTGCACGGTGCAAAAGCTACGATGTTGTTTTTGGGTCTTTATTTGGTCGCGTTAGGCGTAGGAGGCATAAAAGGATCTCTACCTGCACACGGTGCTCAACAATTCGATGACAACACCGTGAAGGGAAGAAAACAGAGATCGACGTTTTTTAACTACTTTGTGGTTTGCCTCGCCATTGGTGCTCTTATTGCAGTTACCTTTGTGGTTTGGATCGAAGACAACAAAGGATGGGAGTGGGGTTTCGGAATTTCTATGTTGACTGTTTTGTTGTCAATCCCTGTGTTCCTAGCTGGTTCGGGTTTTTACAGGAACAAGATCCCTTCCGGAAGCCCTCTCACCACAATTTTTAAGGTAACATTATAAAAAGAAATACTTTATTCATCCCAAAACAAGTGTTCATAATTAAAAAAACATATAATTTTTGAAATGAGTTATTATTATTTTTTTAATTAATTAAATAATAATTTTACTTTTAATAATAATGAGATTAATTAATTTTTTCATCTCATAATTAATTGTGAAATTGAAAATTAGACATTTTTTTATAAATAGAGATTTATTTTAGGACAAATTAAAATAACACTTATTTTTTACCGAAAAATGTTATCTCTATTTGTCTTTTTTGTGGTGTTATTTAACGTATAACATTGATGCAGGTATTGATTGCATCAATGTTAAACGTCAATCCAAGCAATGCCATCGCAAGCATGACGTCGTTACCGCCAAACAATGTTGAACAACAACAAACCGTCTCCAAAGATCTCGAAGAACTCGAAACTCTGTCTTCGAGTCTCCGATTCTTAAATCGTGCAGCACTAAACAAACCGGCCTACAATTTCCTCCGATGTTCGGTCAAACAAGTCGAAGAAGTCAAAGTCGTCCTACGTGTCCTCCCGACCTTCGGTTGCACTATCATGCTCAACTGTTGCCTAGCTCAGCTTTCGACATTCTCCGTCCAACAAGCGTCCACCATGAATACAAAGATCGGATCACTAAAAGTTCCAGCTGCCTCCCTCCCGGTTTTTCCGGTGATATTCATCATTGTCATTGGTCCGATCTACAATCATATCATTATCCCGTTTGCCCGAAAAGCCAGGAAATCAGAAATGGGTGTTTCACACTTACAACGGATCGGAGTAGGCCTACTCTTCTCGATAATGGCCATGGCCATTGCGGCACTAGTTGAGATCAAACGCAAAGGGATCGCCACAAGAACCGGATTCGATCCTAGTGAGCCATTGCCGATTACATTTCTATGGATCGCTTTCCAATACTTGTTTCTCGGGTCTGCCGATCTTTTCACATTGGCCGGATTAATGGAGTTCTTTTTCACCGAAGCTCCGGCAAGTATGAAATCTCTAGCCACCTCGCTATCATTCGCATCATTGGCTATGGGGTACTATTTGAGCACGGTGATGGTGTCAATCGTGAATAGCGCCACCGGGAGCTCCGGCCACCCTGGGTGGCTCTCCGGTGGAAACTTGAACCAATACCATTTGGAGAGATTTTACTGGCTGATGTGCGTATTGAGCGGTTTGAATTTCTTGCATTATTTGTTTTGGGCTCATCGATACAAGTACCAATCTATAGGGGCTAGATGTTAAATTATGGAGAAGTTGAAGGTGTATTGAAGGAAATGTTGCAAAGTCAGTTTCACATATGACCTACATTTTCAGGCTCTGGATGGGACGTCTAAGTAATAATCCAACAACTAATAATTTCTATATCACACCCTTGTTCTTATATTTTCTTCATTTTATACCTCCTTTTCACGTTTTCTTTCTTCAAAGTTTAAACAAGCTGAACCAAGTAACAAACTTTGGGTGGGATCAAGCTCGAATAAAGTTTTCACAATATTTTTCGAACTCGAACTTGAATATCTTGTCGATGTTTGAGTTGGACTCGAGGCTTGTTTAACATTTATAATATTTTGGTATAACTGAGTTGTTCATAGACATAACAGACTGCTAAACAGCCCTAAACCAGGTCCATTTGACCTGCTAGACAAGTGGCCTTGAACAATGAACATTCATTCTTGAACTAAAACTACGAAAACCCTAGATCTAAAGTCTAAAATATTTAGCATGCTCTAAACCTCAACTTTTGGTCACTCCAAAGCCAAACTCAACAATAACTCTTTTTCAGATACTGACTTCATTATTAAAACATATAAAATAGTTTTTGGCATGTTAGCCCATAGTCAAACCCAAACTATTTTATAAGGCCAGTGAGAACAACTCATCAAGCTCGCAAAAAAGAGCTTGTTTGCAACTATTGGGATTTTACTCCAACACTTGGTGGGTGTTTGGGATTGCTTGTAAAAAATAACTTATGATTTTTTACAAAAAACACTTATCAACTTATTATAAGTCAAAAGGGTTTAACTTCTTCAAAAACTTCTTATTACCGGTTTGGCACCGGTATCAGTTGTTTATCCAAACACTCAAAAGTGCTTATTACCGGTGACACACCGGAATAAGTCAATAAGTTATTCTTATAAGCAACCGCAAACACTCCCTTAGTTATGTCTAACTTTAACCAACCATTTGCTTTTATTTGTCCCTAGTTTCAAATTCACTTTTAAAAATTTATTAATGGGTATTCAATTGGATTTTGAAATTTATCACATAAAACAAGCTTTATGGTAGTGTATAGTTTTGCTTAATCTTGGAAAGCCGTTGACTTGATATCTTTTTTGTCAAGGAGATTGAATTGTTTTAGGTACCCATCACTCTTATTGACTTTCTCAACCTCAAGTTTGGTCACCAATCTAGACAAAATGTCCTTTTGCCTCTTCAAATGTATGATTTTCTCATTCATTATGATTGGTAAAGTCTTCTAGTGGAATTTTGATGCTTCATTTATAAAACGAAGAACATTTATTTAGATTAAACTAATTTTTTTTTAATTAGTTTTAATATTTGTAAGCAAAAAAAATTTCGGTTTTCTTGGTATGATATCCGTTGTTACACAGGAAATCAACATGGGATGCAAATTGCTTGTTATTGGGAGAATTACACCATACTTCTTGTTTAAAGTTGTCTTAGAGAAATGAATCCAAGGGCATAAAAGGTCTTTTGTACCTTTTGAGTTTTTTCAACATGTTGATTTTACATTAATATACATAAATTTGTAACGGTAAAAAGTTTCTTTTCATAACCACCTCAGAGTGGGGATGGGGACGAGAATGGGGGTCGATGGCAGTTGTGTACTGGTTTGAAACAATCGAGGTGGAGAAGTTGGTATTTGCCAGTTTTTATCAAGTCTTTTTTATTGCTTTAAAGATTGATTTGGCTCACTCAAGACCCTACAAAGAATGATGTGGCACATTCTTAGAGTAGTATTTGTCTAAAGAAATTTTCTCATTATTAAAGACTATTATACACCTAAATGAAAATTTGTGTTTCATTATAATTAAGAAGGCTAATTTGGTAATTTCACTTTTATTTAATTAGCTTTAACTTTCAATCTACCTAACTCATAGAGATATTTATTATACTTTTGTCATATTTTCACTCTTTGGAAGAGTTATTTCTTAATTTTTTTTTCAAAATTTTAGATTTTTTAAATATTTTTGTTGGTTATATTAATTATATTTCATTAAGTCATAAATGTTTTAAACATTTCGGTTTTCTATTCCGTTTTTCATCACATTTATATATTATGTCTTATTTAACGTTTATTTTTCTTTTGTTTCACCGGATCCTCCATCATGTTGCAAATTATACAGTTGAATGTCTAATTAAATGAAAGCTATAATTTTTATGGTTTATTTTATGTTTTGTTGTGAGTTATTTGTTGTTATTGATGTGTGTTGGTTTTTTTTGCAAAACTTTTTATGGTTGATATCGTCGCTCTTCCTCCATAGAATCCATGTAAAAATTGTTACATTTTATTTTATGATTTGTGTGTGTTATATTTCGTTTGGGTTTGGTATGTATATTTGTTTGCTTTTAACTAAATTATTTTTAATATACGATATGTGTTCATTATTTTTAATGTTGTTTAAAATTTATTTAAAGTTTTATTTATTTATTTAATATAAGATCTAAAATAAGTAACGAAAAAGGTAATGTTTTTTTATTGTGTATAAATTTGTTTTGCTATGAGCAGCAAGGTTAAAAACTTGGTATGAAAAAGGGGATATTTTATTTTTTATATATTCGATAATTAAAAAAAATAAGCTATTTGTTTTTTGTTTGTCCTGTGTTAATATTACACAATGATCTATTTAACGTTAATTCAAAGTTTCTATTATATATTAAAAGGATTGATAGTAACATTTCAATAATTGTGAGTTATTATAATATTCACATAATTTTACTTTTGTGTAATTGGAAAATTAAAGATTTTTTTTTTTGTAGTTTATGTTGTTAAAATTTTCTTTTTTGTTGCTTCAATTTTTAGTCTTTATATCATTAGGTTTCATGTTAAACATGAAACCTAAGGCGACCATCTGCTTTGCGAACTGACTAATCCTAAGGCGACCATCTGCTTTGCAGATAGCTCGGAGTCACCGTATTTGAACCTCCGTGGCCACAAGACAATTTTTATTCCTCCCTGGATTTGAACCTGGGACCTTCAGGTACTTTTGATCTTTGGAGTCAAGCTCAAACTAATCAGACACAATTCTTGTGGTAGGTTTTTTAAGGATTTATGATACAACTTAAAAGTTTAGAATCTACAAAGACGATGATCCTATATAAATATTAAAATATTATATAACTTCTCATTTATTTCATGACACGTTACACACTTAAATGAATTAAATGTCACTTGTTTAGATTAACAATTGTTTATATCAAATTTCACAAATACATTAAATGTTAATAGTCTACATTAAAAATTGATATATGTCAAAAGTCACCAAAATTCATGTAGAAATATATCGTAATTGGAGATTTACAACATAATATGTTACACATGTAAAGAGTCTTCATAAACCAATTAAATGTTACTTATTCACATTAACAATTTACATTCTATTCAACCACACATATAATTAATTGGGTATATGATGAACTAAATAGAAGATAATTAATATTTGGACAGTCAAAACATCATCAATTTACTATAAATATATATAACACATTAACACATATAATATTGTTCTTTCAAACAATTCTACAAAAATAATATCATTATAAATTACATCAATTTTATTGTTGTATGTAATTGCGATTATGTATATTACATATCTCGATGCACATGTATATATTGTTAAGCGCCCTTTTATGTAGATGTATACTTGCTATTATGAATGAATTTTTTACCTGTGGAACAAGTACCTGACTCTAATGGAGTGGGGATTCCCCGCTTTTGTGGGTAATGGAGTGGGAACGTGGGTTTGTTTTCTTACTCGAAGCAGGGTTTGGACAAGGTCGGAGATGATATTACCCGCTCCTAATCGAACCCCGATTAAATATTTTATTTAGTTAAGTATGTGTGCGTGTGTATAATAAATGTATGTATAATACATTTAATATTAAATGACAAATATGTTTGATTTTCAATATTCATAATTATTATAGTGACGATTCATTGTAATTTAATTTTAAAATAAATTGTTTTAATTGTTTTAGACTGAAAGAGTACCCATCCTTAAACCCGTTAAGGATTCCTTTCTCCCTGAACCCTTTGGGGATTAGACGAGGTGAGGTCAAGGTCGGAGACGTGGAGCTTAAACAGGGTTGGGTTCGAGGACAAGGGATGCATTACCCTCCTAATACCCGCCTCATTCTCATTCTCATCTCTACTTATTATTTATTTAAACCTACCACAATCATATTAATCATGTTATTTTTGGGACTTACTGATTTATTTTTTGTAATGCAACCATCGATAATTACATTTATTTTATTTGTGTAATATTGAAATTAATTTGACGTATCTCTATTAATCTTTTTGTTTATATAAATTTATTTTGCGATCAAACAATATCCAATGTCCATTTGATGTATTTGCACAGATAAATATGTTCGTTAAACGATATTTAATTTTGTATTATTAATATGTATATTTTTATAGTTAATTTATAAACATTTACTTAGGTCTCGTTTGGTTTGTAAGAATGGAATGAATTTGAGGGATTTTGATTTCAAATTCATTCTAATCTCATGTTTGATTTGTTGGATTGTCTGGATTAAAAATCATAGGGTTTAATTGAAATCCTACAAACGTAGGTATTTGAAATTCTTAGGGTACTTGGGATTTCATATGATTGTATGCAAGAAGGTTCTAAAAATGTTGAAAATATTTGTTTTGTAATAATCGATTAATAAAAATGTAATTCAATTATTTTTATAAATCTTTTATAAATTATTTATAAATAATAAGATACAATTACATTCTAAATCCTACAAAGCAAACATTAGAATGATTTCAAATTCATTCCAATCCAAATCCCTTAAAAACAATCATGTAAATCAAACGGATCCTTATATATATATATATATATATATATATATATATATATACATACATATATATATAGGGGAGCGATCAAATGCAAACCACTCAATTTGTACAAACTGTGCAAACCGCATTCAACCAATCATAATTTTTTATTTTGTTCATTTTTTGTAATTATGAGAGGTTGATTAATCATTTTTAGTGTGGAGGGTGTTAATCATAGATATTATCATCTTCATTATTTTAATTTTAGAGAAATACATGAAACAGTTTCATTAATTATTATATGAAACAATTTCACAACCATATATGAAACAACTTCATCAAAAAAAGTATTATATGAAACAATTTCATGAAAAAATTTCATAATATTAAACAATGAAATCGACAGATGAATGTGGTTTGCACGGTTTACACAAATGAGGGCGGTTTTCATATGATCACTCATTTATATATATATATATATATATATATATATAGGGTTGGGTTCACGTGAGACCAAGAGTTTTTCGTGAAACCCGTGAGACCAATTTATATTCATTGATCAACTTTATAAACTAATGATCTAATGGTTTAAAGTTTGTACAGTGGCAATTTTGTAATTATTGAGAACTCTCGTGGCAAATTTTGTGATTAAGAATGTTGAGATTATAAATCTAATCCAAGAGTTGAGAATTGGTCTTACGGGTCTCACGAAAAACCATCGGTCTCACATGATCCCAAGTATATATATATATATATATATAGGGTATATTTCTTTTACAACCTTGTGCATTTGTACAACCTTTGCAACCCAATTAATTGAGATATTTATAGAAATGATTGGAGTTCATTTATTATGATTTGAATATTTATGGAATATGAATAGAGTTTATTAATTATGATTAGTACTTTATATTAGGAAACAATTAATTGATTAAAAATTGAATGGTTGAGATGAGGGTTGTATAGGGTGTAGGAATGGCAAATGGTGTAGAATAACATCCCTCTATATATATATACACACACACATATAGAGAGAGAGAGAGAGAAAGAGAGAGACTCATTCAAAGGAGAACTGAATAGTTTGTGGTAACCATGAGATCCAGTCTCAATCACAAAACAATAGATAAATTAGAAAATTTATAATTTTGATAATTTTGAATTAAAATTTTAATGCAAGGACATTTTAGGTATTTTTTTCTCCTCTCTCCGTCCTCCGGTGATACCACTGTTATACCTAAAAATATTGACTATGTTAAACGAAAAACACAGTGTGATACCCAAGCACATATAAGATGCATTGTGATACCATTGTGTTACATCTCCGATCGACCACACAAACGACCTCAGTGTGATACCCAAGTATATATGAGATGCATTGTGATACCACTACGGTATCACCAGATGACGGGGGACGGAGAGAGAAGAGTGGAGAGTTTTAAAATACATAAAATGTTCTTGTATTAAAATTTTTATTCAAAATTATCAAAATTATAAATTTCCTAATTTACCTATTGATTTATGGTTGAGATTGTACCTCACGATTACACAAACTAATTAATTCTCATTTGATTCAGTCTATATATATTTTTAGAAAGTTCCGAAGATAATAATTGATTATGATAAAAAAAATTAATTAATTTTGTCTTGTTAATGTAATTAAAATATTATACGCCAAATCCTTGAATTAATTAAATTGAGTGTCAATCATAATTTAATAGTTTATTCTAACTGACAGACAATCATAAACTATGATTTCACATCAGTCAATTAAACTTTATTAAATCCAAAATAAATATTATAAGAACCAAATAAACAATGCACGAAGAACAATTTAATACGCATGTTCCTATCCTAAAAACAAAACCCAGAGACTAAACAATAAATTTGGTGTTGTACTTAACATTTTTATTCATATAGTTTCGAAATTATAATAGAATAGTCAATCATAAAAACGTTTACAACTTGTCTTTCTCTAGTGGATGTTAAAAAATTCCGTTAAATAAGATGTATTTTCGTCTTTTATCGATTATATGTCTTTTACATGATAAAAAATTACAAGGACCAAAATCATAAAATCGATTTTAATTAGATAAAATACATTTTTTTTATAAAAGGACGAACATTATTCTCATTTAACGGAAGTTAAAAAGAGCGACTAAATCCAAATGTTTTTGCAAACCATGATGGCAATATTATAATTTCGAAACTATAAGGCATTCATGTCTTTCCTAAAATTCTTATAATCAGCAACACCTGCATCCAGCAACATCAAATCAACATTTCAAGGACATGTGCGGCTTATGGGCCTTTGATACTCCAATATTACAAGTTGTAGCATTGTGAATAAATATTTGGTAAGATAAACACAACTACCTTCATTTTTGAAACATATTCATATCATTTTCATCAATAAGCATATGATTGTGCTTCTCATCAAAATAATACAGCTCATATGAAGGTACAAAACACAATGTAATGCATGTTTTACAACTTATCCTCTTGACACTTGACCTACGGTGTTCTCTGGTTCTAAATCTTTCATGAACTATGTTAAAACTCTTTCTCGAGGTTTCCTCTTCTGTACTGCATACAACATATTTTGTCTCCACAAGACCATACTTGCCAGTAACAGCTGTCAAACTTCTAACATCAAACCCAACTTTTCTCACATATTGTGCATACATTGAAATAACTAACTGAAAAAAGGTACCCGTTATCGGTCTCAATTCCAAATCTAGATTGCAAATCCAAAACTTAGAACCACGAGGTATTAATATGACATTATGGACAAAATATTCATACGTCAAAGAATCGAGATTTATAAAAAGAATGTTCACATATCATAACAATTCTAATTATACTTTACATATTATATCACATATATAATGTATAATGTTACAACCTCTGGATCTTGAAGTATATATAGTTGTTCATAGTTTAATTCACATATGAACGCCTACAATTGCCATGAACTACTTCTTATGGAAATAATATGTTTTTGTGCACAAAATATGTTCTAAACTTGCACCAGTTCGTATATGAATCTATTCTGTCAATTCAAATTCATAAATCAACTGAGGTTATCATGAACGTAAATTCATCTGTTTCAAATCAATTCCAGTTCACTTATGAACTAAAACAATTATCATAAGTAATAAATAAATAACATAATATTTGGTGTTATATTATTCTTTGAGCATTCAAATGAAGTGAGATTTGGTGTTGATCATAATGATTTAATATTAATTTCGATCGATGTAAAATATAAATGATATTCTTAAGTTAGAGATACTCTAAGATCATCTCCTACATGATTCATACCATTTAAAAAAAAAAATATTAAAATGATGGGCTTATACTCACCGAAATTTAATTCTACTCTAACGATACAATAAATTTAAGACATCAAAAATCACACCAGACAAATTTTGGGGTCATGATTAGTATTAGGCCAGCATATTTGGCGGTCTCCATACAAAAACGCAAAAATTGCAGTAGAAAACGCTAGCAAAAAAGTATTTATACCAGCTGACTGAAAATACTCTAAGAAACCACGTCATATTTTTACTTACTCATGATGTATTTAAAGGTAAAAGATAAACATATTGAATATTAAACAAGGACAAAGTGTATCAAAATTTAATGAAGTTTACCATAATTCTTACTCAGTGTAAATATATTTTTTTTGTCAATCAGCATAACAACCGGTCAATTTTCATATTTCATAACACATTTACCTGATGAACGTGTTTTTCGTATATATGGTCATCAATTGATTTTGATATGATCTTATCTTCACGTAATCAACAATTAAAGTAACCTAACAAATTGACGTTTTCGTCACTAATAATTACATGATCTACCAATTAGGGGTGACATGGTAAATTATCATGTTTTTTTTTTTCTCGGTTATGATAACCGACCAACCTTTTTCAGTCAATATATGTCAACATCAAATAGAAAGAAGTTAAAGTTGTATGTGTTCAACTATAAAATATCGATTATAACTTCGATTCTTAGCCTATGAAATTTTACATACACGCAACATAAATCAAACTAGTGATAGGAATTGTATTTTTTTAGCTTAGAATCATAACTAATATTTGAAACCATATATTTCCACTCGTAAATATAAGAAACACAAATATCACATATTCAAGTTGTTGCCGAGACTAAATATATATAAGATATAAAGTAGGAATTAGCAAAGAATGTAAGCAGGTAAGAAAAAGAATTGAAATTCAATTTAAAACTGTTAAGATGATTAGATAGTTAGATTACGTATCAACTAATGAATAAGAAATAGATGGTTAAATATTAAAAAATTAATTAATAATTAATAAACAAAGTATGTATAGTACAATAGTATATAATATATAATACCAGATACCAATCAAGTTTGCATTTAGTACGATATTACCAACCGATTTAAACAGTTAACAATTAATTGGTAGAGTTGGTATATTTGTTGATTTTGAATAGTATAAAATTGACACCCTTATTACTTATATCCGTAAGAATGAGAAATTACGTATATGTTACACTAATTTTAAAAAAAATAGACAAATAAAAACTAAAACAAATTGTACTGTATTTTAATATATTTTAACCCTAAATCTAAATAACAATGTATAAGTATATAATGTTAATTTTTTAATATTAGTATATGTGTTCTTATTTATACTATATTATAAAACATTTGACAAAAAACTTTTAAAAATCATCTTTTATACTCGATGTACTGTTTATTGATGCATATTATTTAAAATTCAATATTACAAGTAAATTGTACGTAAGTACAACTTATTAAAGCTTTATATTCATGTAACTAACTACAGATAAACATAATTAAATACATGATATACATCTAATTTTAAATATAAAAAATCTAAAATATAATTAGGATAATAATTAAGTTATAAAATAATACTTAATTATTATGGCTTTAAGAAATTATATTATTAAACTTAAATTAAATTATTTCATTACATTAAATTAAATTATAATAAAAAAATGAATTATAAAAATTGTATAAAAATAGAAAAAAATTAAATAGTTAATTTGATATTAATATATGGATTACACTTAATTTTCATCGAGTAAGTTACATATTTAGTCCCTATGGTTATATAAGAATTGTAGATTGGATCATTTATAGTCATCGTGATTTTAATTTTATTACGAATTTGATCCCTTGTTATAACTCGATTAACGGCAACTCAATTAAATCAAGGGAGTTTTTGTCATTTTGCATTTTTGTCTCATTTCTATTTAAACAGTAATAAAGTAACATAGTTTATACTAAATATATATTAAAAGTTTTGTTCAATCAATAATATTTTAATCTTTTTTACTTGTTTTCACTTTTTAATTTTTAAGAAATTAAAAATTATACATATGTATGTATATTAAAATTATCATTTTTCAAACATTTTCTTTTTTACTTTTAATTAATTAATATACGTTTTTATTACACATACTTTCTTTTAATGGAGGTTCTTATAATAACTCACTTTTTCGTACTTTTTTTTGTCAAATCATTTTCAACTCACTGAATTAATAACTTACATAAAACTCCACAACAGTAGTTCCTATAAGAACCAATTTGCCATTTTGCGAGTCTCATGTATATTACAAGTTAAATAAGTATATACATATTAATCATTATATCAGATATAAAAGTCAAGAAAATATATAAAAAAACTAGCAAATTGTCACTTCACATCAACTTTAAAGTAAGAAGCAATGTTCTTTTACAACAACTCAAATAAAGTGACATAGAGCATTTTCAGTGGCAGTTTTGATAACAACCTCTTTTTTTGTTATTATCTCATTTCCAACTCATCAAATTAAGAACTCTTCTAAAAGTATATAATGGTAATGCTCTCCTTTTTTGTGGGTCCCATTGATTTTTCAACATCAATAATAATTATCAAGTCAAAAAAAAAAAAAAAACTAGGAAAATGTCATTCCTCACAAACTTCATGATAAGAACTAATGTTCTTGTACAAGAACCTAAAGAGGATAAGGTTCTTATATGGTATATAAGCCACTTCACTTTTTATTTGTAGGAATCTTGCATTAAAGATGCTCTTATAAGAACTCTATACAAAGTTGGTTCCTGTAAGAAAACATATCCAATGGAGGTTCTTATAAGAACCTTCTTTTTGTATTTTTTTGTTGTCACCTCACTTATAACTCATCAAATTAAGAACGTAAAAGTTCATAATAGTAGATCTTAAAAAACATATATTTTATGGGTCCTATGTTTTTTTCAACTATTAATAATTATTATATAGTTATAAATAAATATCAAATTTTGGATAGGGAAAAATATAAAATTAGAAAATTGTCACTTTACACAAACTTCATGTTAAGAACCAATGTTTTTGTACAAAAGCTCAAGGAGGTTGAGGTTCTTGTAAGAACTGTCCACAATGATAGTTCCTACAAACCAATTTTCTTTTTGCTTATAATAACCTTGCATTAGAGATGTTCTTACGTTGCCATCGGTTCATCTCTTTCATATGATTGATTTTATTTTTACTCTTAATTAATTAATATAAAACTATGACATCCCGGTGAAAGGGAAGGGTGTCGAAACAAGAGAGATGGATGTTGGAAGACGAAGGAGGCCGGCAAAAAAATTCTCTGGTGTAAATATATACATATATATATATATATATATATGAGTGTGTGTGTGCGCACACATGCGTGTGTGTGTGTATGTATGTATGTAGGTTTGAGTTCCAATGAGAAGGAGAATTAAGATGAAAAACGTAAGAAGAGACGTCTACCCTTGGATATATATTTACAATAAAATGCATGGAGATGCACCAGATAACTTTATTATTTTTTAAATAGAAATGAAAGAAAGATGTAAAAAGGCAAAAAATATTTTGACTTAATGGAGTAATTGTTAGTAGAGTTATGTGAAAGGACTCAATTTATAACAAAAATAAACCATGGTAACTATATGTGTAAATACCTTTTTTGGAGCACCCCATCATAATTCCTATATAACCACAGGGATTAAATCTGTAATTTTACTATTTTTTATTTTTAAATGTTTGTTTATTTAAAAAAAATGCTGAATGCACACGGCACCTCGGAGGAAGAGACGGAAAGGCATGAGGCGCGTGGGTAGCGTCTGCTCGTGTTTGGCCGACACGTCACCCCCTAGATGTGGGTCCCACAACTACCCTTTTTCTTTCCCCTGCCCCAAACTGACCATTACCTTTTCTTTTCCGATCATATCCCCCTCCGGGCAACCCTGCTACCCCCACGGTCAAGGGTATAATTGGGAATTTATGCACCTGCCCGTAGAATACGGGCATCTCTCGATTTTGCTTTTTGCTAGTCTTCGATTCTATAATTTCACCGTATCTATTTTGGATATTTACAGTTTAGCCCCTAATGTGTTACCAAAATACCAATTTTTGCTTCTAATTAGAAAAAATTATATGTGCTAAAGATTTCGATATTCTCTTCGGATCTTCTAAAATAAATATATATATTTAGTTCAATTTTTTTAATATAAATTATATTTTTGTACGTCAATTATCTTTGTAAAACATTTATGATATTGATCAAACATTATTTCTATTTGTTTTAATCAATGGGTATTTATATTTATGAGAAGGGTACTCGCCCAATATTGTAAGATATATCTTGATTTTAATGTTTCATTTTATTTATTTTTTTATTCGATATAATATTGTTTTACGTGGCTTTAAAAAACGATAATATTTTCATTTTTGAACGAAATATAAATTTATATTAAAAAAATGTATCGATATTAGTATTAGATAACTATTTAAAAATTCTTGTTTTCTGTGTAATTTATTTAATTCAAATTTTTATTATAATTTAATTTAGATTTAATAACAAAATAATTTATTTTTATTTAATAATATAATTTTTATAAAGATGATAATTAACTACTTTGTTAAAACTCAAGATTATTTTAAAATTTTTATATTTAAAATGAGATTTTTATTATGTATTTGACTATGTTTATCTACAGTTAGTTATATGAATTCAAAAATTAAGATTAATAAATTGTATCTATGTACAATTTACTTGTATTTAAAATTGTTTATAATGTAGTATAAATAAATGATAGATTAAATCACATTCCATAAATAAATCAAATTTTATATAATATTATAGGAGTATTTAATTTAGAAAAAGGATTTATTTAAAATATGATTTCATCATAAAAAGATATGAGAAATGTTGGTTTAATGATTTTTTTGTAGACTAAGAACTGAAATGAAGAAAATTCGATTAAATACAAAGAATTAAAAACATTTTTTCATGTTTACTAACATGGCATATAAAAAAAGGCTCACAACTTTTACTCAATTATTCGAGGGAATATGACAATAATTATCATTGTCATATTTAAAAAAGCCTCAATATCATATAATGTATACAACTTAAATTATATACATATATATATATATAGAGAGAGAGAGAGACGAAGTATCGTGTAAGAAAGAAAATTATGATAAGAAGTATAAGAAAAGATCTAAACAAGATCATTTTTAATCTCATGCCCGCATATGAATTGTGTTTTAAAAGAGATTTAATCTGATGCATCTAGATGCACCTCATTAGTGTTGATTGGTCAAAGAATGAAGATTTATTCTTACGTTTTTCATCATAACTTCTTTTTTTACTGGAACTCAATCATATATATATATATATATATATATATGTGTGTGTGTGTGTGTGTGTATGTGAAAGAGAATTAAGGTCAAAAGCGTAAGAAGAAATCTGGACCTTTAATCAACTTTAATCTCAAAACCACTCATAAATCATGCTTGATACGCGGATTGATTCGATGCATCTCATCCTATTGTGCATCCAATGATAAAGATTTATTCTTATGCTTCTCACCTTAACTGTCCTTATTACCATAACCCAACTCTCTCTCTCTCTCTCTCTCTCTATATATATATATATATTGTAGAATTGTTGGTATTATTAATTTAGAATTGTCATAATGACATTTATGTTATTATTAATAAATAAATATTTAGAATATATGTATATATATATACACTTTCATCTCTTCTCTTTTTGACAAATAGAGATATAGATTTTAGTTAGAATAATGTTGTATTATTAAAACTAATAAATAAATCTAATCATTTTAAATTTAAAGAAAACATTAAAATACAAATTACTAAGATTATATGGATAAAAAAATATGATGATAATCCTTTGATTGTTCTCTAAAAGGCAATGGTCCAAGAATTATATAACTTGGTGTTGTATTTGACACTTTTTCATAAAGGTGGGGTCTACATGAAAATCACCCAAATCTCTCTCTCTCTCTCTCTCTCTCTCTCAGTATAATTCTTTTTAGATTTTGTTTTGATTTTATTTTTTGGGAAGATTTGAACTGGTCGTTCTTTTGTTGAGATTTCTTTCATCTTTTCCGAGTAGTAGACATAACTAGGTGGTGGGTGCTTTTGAACTGAGATTTCTTTCATCTCATACACCTTTCACTCTCTCTTTAAATCCTCTCTGTAAATCGTGGTTGTGATCTGAATCTCCTGCTTACTGTTGCAACAGCATTATTTTTTTTTCCTAAAATTTTCTCATTTTCTTTTAAAAATTTAGAATTGGGTATACGAGTTTTCATTAAAAATCCAATCTTGGTGGGGTTTTCTTGGAGAGATTCTTTGTTGTTGTACGCAAGTCAAAATCTGTTCTTTGGCCATGTGAGTGTTTGTGTCACCATCTCCCATCTTTTATTCAGATGGGTTTTTGATTATTACATCTGTTTTTTTTTATATTTTGTTTTGGGTTTTGGTTTTCTCATCAAGAATTTGTTTTAAACACGGGAAAGTTTTGGGGGTTTTGTTTATTTATTGAAATTTGGGGATTTTGATGATACCCATTGGGTTTGATTTTAGGGTTTGTTCTTGAAAGATGAAATCTGGTGATGAAAAAGGTGAGGAGTCTTGGCATGTTGTGAAATCAAAAGGGAATAAGCATAAGAAAACTGATGAAATTAAGGGGACTAGAGCTGGGTGTTGGAACAGGTGGAAATTTATTGGGAGCTGTATTTCTTCAAGATCTAAAGTTGATAGTTCAATCAGTGGCATAAGTACTACTCACTGTGGTAATTCTTTCAATTTTCTGATTGTTTCTTGCATGTTTAGTGGCTTGTTTTTTGTTGATATCATGCTTGTGATTACTTTGAAGTTGGTTAAATGGTACATGGTAATTGTACCAGAAGAATGTTGTTTGGAGGCTCAGTGACTTGAGCTCCATCAAGAAATCTTGAACTAGGTTTAGGCTGGAGTTTGTGATCGAAGTTAGGTTTTGTCTTGATCATCTGGCAGCTGGTTAGATGATGCTAAACTGAGTACTTTTGCAGTTACATTTTCATTATTTGGGATGAATTATTATAACTTCAAGATTCATATGAATTCTGAAACCCTTTGAGAAGTGGTATTAGTTTAGCATTTGAGAAGTGTTAGGTTTGGGTATAGGAATCAATGGTGCGAGGGTAGCGTGATACATTATACATATGCATTTTTTCAACATTAAACTGGCCGGGAAAAGTTCAAATGAGAACCAGTATATTCATATATATTTATATGTTGATGCATCTACCTAATAAAATATGTATCTATATATTCATCAATGTGTGTGTGTGTGTATATATATATATATATATGCATTGGTGCATATATTCATCATGGTTCTTAAAATATTTATGTTCTCATTTGAACCTTCCCCTAAATAGGTAATGCAAGCATATTTGTGACAACTCGTCTCACATAGATAGAAGAATAGATTGGTGAGCTCTTTATAAGCTCAAAGTGTTAATACCAATAACTTCCACCATGGTTTGAAGTTGATTTGGAGGTTATTGAGCCAGTTTTCTGCTTTGGGGTTTAGGGTGTTATAAATGGAATGGTATCAGAGCTGATTCTTGTACCATCGATATGGTGGCAAACCTCATTGGGCAGGATCCCACATCATCGATTACAAGGAACATTCCGGAACGCTTGACGTCCTAATGTATTGTGGAAGAGTTTGCAACGACATGTCCCACATGGATATAGAAGTAGATTAGTGAACTCCTTACAAGTTCAAAGTTATAGGCTACCAATAACTTCTACCATGGTTTTAAGTTGAATTCAAAGTTCTTGGGTTGCGCTAGTCTGCTGCTTTAGGTTTGGGGCATAACAATATTAAATCATCCTGTTATTTGAAGTTGGATCCGCGAACTATTTGCATCTCTCATTTACTGTTTGGTTTGCGTGGCAGCAGAAAGTAAATCAATAAATGATACAAGCAAAGATCAACCGGTGGTTCCAATAGTCTCCTCAACTACCACAAGCACCGGCGAAAGCAATTCATCAACACAAAAATTAGAAGAGGAACTCAAAGTTGCTTCACGCCTACGCAAATTTGCTTTTAATGATCTTAAGATGGCAACACGGAACTTTAGACCCGAAAGTCTTCTTGGTGAAGGGGGATTCGGGTGTGTATTTAAAGGATGGATTGAAGAGAACGGAACTGCACCCGTGAAACCTGGCACGGGACTTACTGTTGCAGTTAAAACTCTCAATCATGATGGGCTTCAAGGCCATAAAGAGTGGCTGGKTGGACACTTTCTATCCATTTTGTTTTGTTTTGCTTTTTTTTTGGATATCTTGGGACTTAAAGTTTTTTTCTTTCTGAAAACTCGTATTATTGGCAGGCAGAAGTAAATTATCTAGGTGATCTTATTCATCCGAATTTGGTTAAATTGATTGGTTACTGCATTGAAGATGATCAAAGGTTGTTAGCATACGAGTTCATGCCTCGAGGGAGCTTGGAGAATCATTTGTTTAGAAGTAAGTTGATTTTCTTGCCCCCCTCATATTGTTATTTACACAATGTTAATAAACACAAAAAACCAAAAATAATGAATATTTATATCACCTGCTTTAGAATATGTGGAACCGCATTAGATTACTCTCCAAAAAAGCTATTGAGAAAAGAAATGAAAAATCTAATATATATATATATATATGTTGAGGAGAAATGGTGAGGCTAGCCGATGTGGGACTCCAACACGCCCCCTCTAATAGAGGCTAGATGGGTACAGTTTGTCCAAACTGTGGAGCCCCTAAAACAGGGCACCTTGGCTTTGATATCATGATGGGAGAACATGTGGAACCCTTTATATTACTTTCCAAAAGAATGGAAATTTCAATATATATCGAGGAGATATGGTTCAAGGGTAGATGATATGACAGTATTGTTTCAATAGGGGTTTTCTTGATTCGAGTGGAAAGTATTTGTAGAATACTCTCTTTACTCATAATTTAACAAAAATGTTTGAATACCCTCCAAGAGCAAAAATACAAGGGATCTTGTGAATCAAAATCAATTGCAATCAATAATTTGCATTGATGACCAAAGACCCCGCTTGCCGAATCCTCATCTTTGGTGCACGCATGGTGAGGCCTTGATTGTATCTTTGAGAGTTGATACAAGATGGGTAATTTTGGTGAAAATTGAAAACCAAACTCAATATCCACACACTGATAGGGTCGGAGGGTATCTCAAGGTCAAGGGATAGAGAGGTTGCTTCTCAAAATAAAAAAATATATGAGTTTTTGCAGTTGATGCTAAAAATCTGAAGTAGAACTTATGCTGCTTGCCAAATAGAGACAAAACGGAGGCAAGAGAACAAGCCAACACGTTATATTTCTTCTATGAACGTTCAAATCTTAAATATGTGCTTGTTGTATGTATATACATATAGGGTTGGGTTCCGGTGACAAAAGAAGTTATGGTGAGAAGCGTAAGAAGATATCTCCACCCTCCGATCAATCCTAATTGAATGTCAACACTAGATGAGGTGCACCGATATGCACCAGGTCAATTCCCTTCTAAAGCGCAATTTATGGGTGGGCATGAGATTAGAAGTGATCAATGATTCAGATCTCTTTTTACGCTTCTCATCGTAACTTCCCTTCTCACACGGTCCTTAGCCTACACACATATATATATCTAGTTTACTATGGATGTGATTTCATTCTCTTGTACACCTTTATATCCTTCATCTTTTGGGATCTCCAATTACTTACCATGCACCCATATTCTTGCACTCATAACCTCAGCTCAACTGGCAAAGAAAAGCTAGGGCCCCATGGGATTTTCATGGCTGTTATTTTCAGGACCCCATAGATTAGTTGAGGTGTGCATAAGTTGGCCTGGACACGCATGGTTACCTATATATATACTCCCTCTGTACCTAAATAAGGGTCCACATTTGTGTATATATATATTTATCCCAAAATAAGTGTCCACATTTGTATATATATATATTTATCCCAAAATAATTGTCCACATTTGTATATATATTTGTCCCGAAATAAGTATCTTAGTTTTAGAAATAGATGACTAAATTCTCAAATCTACCAATATTTAAGAGTTGTGAAGAGAGAGAAATTAATTAAGGGTAAAGTTGTCATTTGGTAAACTAAGAAGTGTAACAACTATCACTTACATTGTGGACGTTTATTTTGGGATGGGGGAGTATATTTGTATCATTGCAACATCTCTCGTGATTAAATCCATTGTTTGTGGTGATGTTCTTACAATGTGCATATTTTGTAGGGTCTTTGCCTCTTCCATGGTCCATCAGAATGAAAATCGCACTCGGGGCTGCAAAAGGCCTTGCTTTTCTTCACGAAGAAGCGAAAAGACCCGTTATCTATCGTGATTTCAAAACCTCCAACATTTTGTTAGATGCGGTATGTGACACAAGACTACTCCAACTTGCACCATTTCTTGATTCCATTTTACTTCGTCTCGTCTTATTAATGATTGAATCTTTCCAGGAATACAATGCAAAGCTTTCTGATTTCGGTCTTGCTAAAGATGGGCCGGAGGGTGATAAAACTCACGTATCTACTCGAGTCATGGGAACGTATGGTTATGCAGCCCCCGAATATGTCATGACAGGTATAACTCTATGGGGGCAGATTCAAATGAGAACCGTAAATATTTTGAGAACCATCAACCCAACTTTCATGCATTACGCTATCGTGATAGATATTCATGATGAAAAAGCATGATATTTGGGTCATTTAATTCATGAAATAATTAGTTCCCAGGTTCTGATTTGAACTTTCTCATAACTTTTTAATCTTTGATAATTTTCTGTGTTTCTTTTCTCGTAACATTTGGACCGCTTTGGGGTATAGGACATCTGACTGCAAAGAGTGATGTATATAGTTTTGGTGTCGTTTTGCTTGAAATGTTGACGGGTAGAAGGTCAATGGACAAAAACCGTCCAAATGGTGAACACAACCTTGTTGAATGGGCTCGACCGCATTTAGGAGAGAGGAGGAGGTTTTATCGGCTAATAGACCCTCGACTCGAAGGCCATTTCTCTGTAAAGGGAGCCCAAAAAAGTGCTCAGCTAGCAGCCCGTTGCCTGAGTCGGGACCCGAAAGTCCGACCCCTGATGAGTGAGGTTGTTGAATCATTAAAGCCACTGCCAGCCCTAAAGGATATGGCGAGCTCATCATATTACTTTCAGACTATCCAATCTGAACGGGTTGGGTCAAGCCCAAACGGACGAACGGGGGTTCGAATTCAAGGTGGGTCGTTTTCGAGAAACGGACAACAGCATCCGAGAAGTCTCTCGATATCGAATAGCTCACGGGCTTCACCTTACCACCAGCAGAACTCACCGAAGCCGAATGAGAAGCAATAGAGAAAGGGGTATGGGTCCGTTTTCGTAGTATTAATATTATTATTAATTTTGTTTCTAAATGTAGTTGTAATTGTCTAAAGCAGTATAAGAAACAACAGAAGCAGATGTGGAATTTATGTTGTTGTGATGAATTTAGAGTGATCATGGCATTCGCATTCATTTCAAAACAGTTTCTGCTACAAAAACGATGTTTTTTTTTAAATAAACCCTTTGCTTTATAATTCATTGTTGTTTTCGTCCTTATAGTTTATATATATTTTTTTTATCCCTCATACTTACTGATAAACCATTGATGGAAGCCTCCAGAATTAAAAAACAATAAATTACAAACTATAAGGATAAAAACTATAATTTCGAAAAAGTAAAAACGAAAATCATAACTTTTAATAAAACCACAGGGAATAAAAACATAGTTCCCTTCAAAAACGAGCCTTTGAAACAAAAACACAACCTAAACTCTAAAATGTATATTTAGAGATGGAATTGTTGTCACAAACTCATCATTTTTCTCGTCATAATGTTGAAGAGTCTTTTAGAGAGAGTGAAAGGATAATGATCAACCCAATTGGACAATGTATCTCCTTAAATAAATCAATGGAGAATTCGTAAACCACAAAATAAACATGGTCCTCAAAATAGTGCAAACATTTTCAATGGGAAAAATCTTGCATCAACCCACCTTATTTCTCCGCATCATACAAAAGCGTGTGTGGCTCTTTCAAGGCTTTAGAGCTAAAGCCAGTCCAACCTTTGCACTCTTCTCAATTGCCCTAGTGTCCACTTCTCCTGATATGGTGAACAGGGATTTTGGCCGCCATTCGTGCTGCAGGAGAGCACTTGCTATCCCAGAGTTGTTCACCCGAGCCTTCACTGTGGTCAATGGGTCTAGCGAATGCTGTGTTCCGATGGTCAGAGAGTTCTCGTTGCTCGAGAAACCATGGCTCAACTCTGCACCAACTGCTGTGTTGGTTAATGGGCTTACTGTGTGGTAGTAGGAAGCAGTAACGCTATCCGCCTTATCGTTCCTGCACAAATCACACACAAAACGTGGTCAAATATGATGAGAGCATAATGCAGTCACAAAGCAAAGAAACAAAATCAAACCAGAACCGGTAGATCCCATTGAGGTTTGGTAATGGCTTAATGAGCTGTTAAGCCTGTATGACTTATTTGGTCAGCCATACATTGTTGTTCAATTCAGGCTTATTCAGCCAGCCGATAGCTTAGAAAAGTAGAGTCCTATGGACTCAGCCATTTATTCATCTCTTTATTCCAAGTTTGCCCTTCACATTTCAAGTATTGTTCAACTCTTCTAGGTAACTACCTACTCACCACACCCTCCTCCCTCTCACACCTTAAATCCACCGTAATCTCCACCCTGATTCGACCAAAACACAAACGACATTTGATTTTCTGGGTTCGTAAGGGGTTGAAATTAAGCTCAATAGCAATAAAAATTGGTCGCAACAGTGTAGTTGGTTATCTTCAAGCCTAACTGTACGATTCGGCTCGCACACATAGCAGTAAGCAACAATATTCACTTAATCGAATCTTAAACACGAAAACTTACCTAGATTTGTTGCAAATATTTTAGACGAAAACCCTCAATTTTGAACCAACTTACTAGATTCGTTTGATTTTCTGGGTCTCGTAAGGGCTTGATATTGGGTAGAGCAACGACGTTGAGGGAGGCTAGAGATGGAGGCGAGCTACAGTTCTCGGTTGGGAAAGGTAAAAAAAATGGAGGATGGAGGCATGGAAGAAGATGAAGTTTACCAGTAGGTTTCATCGTGATGGAGATGTGTGGTTATGTGGTAGGTATACTCTAAATCTCTAATAACAATAATAATAATTAATAATAAATATATTACGGGTAAAATAATCAAATTTATCAAACAATTATTTTTATCAATAAAAGCTTAGGAGTAAAATAGTCATTTTTATCATTCAGACTGTTTATTCAGCACTACAATAGAACAACAATTTATCTTATATCACACGGATAATCTTATTAATACGGACAACTTTATCTGTACAGGTAAATGGAAAATGATCCTAACAGCCCCTAAGAGTACCTCCAACAGATTCTCCATGGAGATTTTGAAGTTTTTAATCTACTTTTTTTGCTCAAACAGATTCTCCAAAATGGATGAAGCAAAGAGAGAGTATAAAAATCTCTAAAATTAAATGTTGAAAAAGAGAGAAATGGCTTTTGATTGTTCCCACCAATAGAGAAACTGTTAGAGTTGAATATTATTTATTATAATATTTTCTTCTCCATTTTGGAGATATTATAGAGAATTTATTGGAGATGCTCTAAGATATAAGTAGACCTGACCTCTACCTCAAAGAGTAAAGTGGTTATTGCCGTAAAGACCCCCAGTTTGTGCAAAGTGAGAAAGTCAGGAACGATAAAGATTTGAAAGTCGCAAGACAATGATGTGTGGTAATTTGTCAACTACTCACAGTGTCAAGGATGCAATGAGGTCAGAAGTCGAGAAACTTAGGGCTGCATTATATTTGGTGAAGTTCCCAGATGCGGTATCAAAAGAAACATCAGTCCCAAGTGCCACTGTGTTGTTTCCGGCCACACCAGAGAAGTTGACAATGGGGCTAGCAGTCAAACCGATGCTGGTGCTGATTCCTGCGTACTCGTGTAAGTACTGAAGTTCAACCTGTTACCGAACTTGCATAAGCCTTGGTGCTCCTCAAATACACATTCATGATGAAACAGAAGTGTTGAGGGGCTTTAATAGATACCTTTCCAGATCTCTGATCAGGAACAACAAAGCTGAAGATGGTCTTCAATCCAGGTGCAGGTTCATCGATGGTGATAGTTGTGCATAGCTACATGGTTGCCATATAGTCGGTCAAATTGTTACATGCCTTAAAAAATGCAAGATTTATAAACAAGAGCTCGAGGGCTTGGTTGTCATATATCTTAATTTCTATCAATGTTGACATCAAACATGTATTAGCACGAAAGGTAGAACTTTCCTATCGAACATAGAAGTGATTGAATAAAATTATGCTACTTACCTTTGAGTTTGTGTCCACTTTGACATCAGTCGTGATGTTTTTGTTGATCAGTTTAGTGTTGACATCTGCCAAAATCAACTCACCTTTCTTAGCTCCTGATGCAGTAATGGCCTGAAATATACAAGACATTAGAATACCAAAAATGAAACATCAAGCAGGCAAGATCATGCATATCAAATTTGACTTGGCAGAAATGAGTGACAGAGAGAAATGATGATTATGCTACAACTACAAGCTCTAGCACCCATAACTTGCTACCAGTTACTTAACAAAGCAAATTGGCATGACCAAGATTTAGATGGTTTTCCTATGTAAAGAAGCAAGACTAAAATTTCAGACATTCATGTCCAACTTTTATGACAGTGATCACCTCCTAATAGGCATTACTTCTTGCACTAAAGCGCTTTCTCTCAAACCAAACCAAACACACCTGTATGTCCCACTTGGAAGTAGGGTCCAAAGGTGAGATGTAAACAAACCTATCCGCTACCTCAAAGAGTAGAGTGGTTGTTTTTATGAAGACCCTCGGCTTATTGAAAATGGTGTTATCAAAAAGATCTGGGTACAATATTAAATTTTCAACACTAACAACAAATACAAATTGACTAAACAGTTGCAGCTCAAGAATATGCACAAACAATACACAAATAATCACTTGAAACATTTGACCACAGAAACAGCTTTAGAATAGGAGAAAGCACGCCAACTCTGGTTCCAGCTTATAATCGCACTTGGCCAAAAACCCATAATTACATACAGCATTAGAGACTTTCATGCAGGTCTACACCAATTATTCATCAGGTATTCGTTTCTATCATCTACTGATCTACATCCTACAGTTGATAGTGTCTATTCAAGGGACAAACCAATTTTCGAAATTGCTAGAATAAGCTTTGCATAATCACTCCGGATAAAGCTACTAGAGAAAATCTAAATTTTTGGACAAACACATTTGATGAAAGTAGTCATCTTAAGACTTGACGTGAGACCCTATTTACATATCAAAACAGCTTATGAAATTACTAATGATATGAGAGCAGTGAAACCAAATATTTACGTCATAGGAAGCAGGGGTGTTTAAATATAGGTGCCATATGAATATTAGATATTAAAAAAAAGTTGTGATGCCTAAAAACGAACATAAATAATTAAGGCAGTTAGAATATGTATATACGATACTAGATAAAATAGCAGCCCTCTTCACAACCCCAAGTAAAAGCTATATTCCACTCCAAGGATATAACTTCTGGAGAAATTTCTCCATTACCTATAATTGCCAACACCACAAATTTATAATTTCTTTAGCATTTCTCTAAACTGTCCTAGACCATTAGCGTGGCAGCAATATTCAATCCGACAAACAGTTGTTATCATATATTATTTATGGGGTTGTTTACTATTCAATGTTTATAGGTTGTTTACATGCCTACAACCTCCAATAGACAATGTAAGAGACGAAACATACACCATAAAGATATATACTTGTATGAACAATGCAATTACCCTGACTTGTAATTGTGCATATTATCTATCATTTTGATAATAATCGACCTTAACACTTGGATAGAGTTTTTATCCTTCCTAAGCTTCTTATCCTCAAAGAAACAGCAAGCTATCACATACGAAAACCAGAAACAATAACATAACTCTATGTGACTATGTTCATACTCAAATTATATTCACACACACACACACACACAAGAAGAAAAAGACAGAGAGAAGGCGAGCTTACAACTCCGTTGGCGGTATAGGTGGTGAGAGAGAACTTATGGTCGCTTTGGTAATCCTTGTATAGAAGATCTGAAAGCACCGATTCTAGAATCAATATATGCAAACACACACTTGTAGCAGATATCGAAATCGAAGCAAAATCAACAAAAAGTCTCTTCAACAAGTTTTTACAAAAACATCACAACAGTATACAAGTCGAATCACAGATAAACAGATTGACAATCCATGTAAAACCAGAAACGAATGATAAAAGAAAACGAAAATGTTAGAATTACCTCTAGCTTTTTTGCCGATATCGGGATAGAGACCTGGACCTTTCCCCATCTGTGGTGGTGTTGTTGAAGAAATGTGAGAGAAAAAAAGTGATAAGAGAGGAAGAGATGATCGGTTTTATGGTTTTCAGCCGATTAAATTGAATCGGAGGGAAGTTGTTGGCTTTCTCTTCTCCATCGGACTTTCTGGACCGTTGATCCTCTTTTGCTCATGACCTTGTCATTTATTGGCCGCTGATTTTCCCAAAGGTCAAGAAAAAACACTTTCCGTTTTTTATTAATTATATCTCTTATTACTTCTAATATTTTTCATTTAAAACACGTGTCATCAAACATATTTTATGAACGCATTTTTGGATCAATGTTGCTGCATGAACCCCATTTTGTTTCAATTAAGTTTGAAACTACGGGGATGTTTACCAAACGCTTATCCGAGTAAGCATTCATCAAGTCACATTATCTTACGAATGATATGGTAAGAAACAAGAATCTTACCCGGTAAGAACAAGACAAGGACTAAGAGTCTTACCCGGTAAGTGATGACGATAACTTTTACCATGGTTAGCACTCACCGGGTAAATTGTTGCATACGATACCGTTTTTGTTGACTAAAAGTTTACCCGGTAAGTAAGTGATAGTTTTGAATTTTACTGGTAAGTGTTTATCGGGTAACTGTTTTGTAAACGCCCTCTATGTGTTAAAATATGTGTGTGTATATATATAATGGTAATTAAGTGAGAATTATAAAAGAATTAAGTATCATGTAGATTAATTTTAATCATTATATTGTTTCAATTAAAGGTCATTAAATATGGTGTTATTTTTTTAATATTAGTAAAACTTATGTCTAATCTCACATCTAATTTAAAATAAAAAGACATTATTAGGGTTTTTTGTTACAGCCCAACTTCTTTTACTTTTACTACATCGTTGAAAGTTGTGGCATCTAATCAAACAACTGTCATCAATCCCTGTAATCTTTGTTTATAAACTTCAGCTCCTTCAAAAATCCTTAATATGATGAAATAATATGATCGGATTTTTTGTACTTTTGCGGAGTTGGTGAGGCTTATGTTGTTTCTGTTTCCTTTATCTCCGACGAATTTTGGTGGCGGGGGTGAGAGTAAGACGGAGCAGCAGCGGTTCCTCCATGCTTTAAACGTTGTCAAATCTTGTCCAGGCAATCTTCTCCATCAGTCGTCTTTTATCAACACCGCTAGTAGGAACCATGGGATACCTTGGTTGGAACTGCACGATCAAATCGAAAGGGCGTCGGTGGTTGTTATCACATGTTAAGCATTGATATACGATATGAACAAGGATTGAAACAACGATGGTGAAGATCTTAATAACATTATAAAATATGAATTTAATCAATTTTTTTTTCTTATGAAAATAGCATTTCTATAGTGGTCTTTAATTAATGAATGATTTTTTTATTATAGCAATTTTATTTTATAATAAATAATAATGTTTTTATTGTGAAAAGATATTATGAAATATTTAATTAAAATAAATTTATACATATTTGGGTTCCAAACGTACAAAGAATATGCTAGTTTCCATCTAGTGGAAAAGAACATGAGAAGAATATGCTGTAGAAATTATGCTGTGCAATAACCATCCCTGATCCCTTAAGAAATGAAAATACTACCCCATAAATTTATATATATAGCAGAATCAGTCCGCTGACAATCTTTTGCCGTTTGGAATCGAACCCAAGACAGATAATATATTTCACCACATCCCCTAGGCTTCAACCTCTACACCACAACCAGTTGTGGTTTGTTATTTAGGGGCCGTTTACCGAATGTTTACCCGGGTAAGTGTTTATCAAGTCACATTACCTTACCGTATGAATATGACAAAGACCAAAAATCTTACCTAGTAAGAGTGATTGCATCCGATGCCGTTTTGGTGGACTAAAATCTAACCAGGTAAGAAAGTGATATTTTGAATTTTACCAGTAAGCGCTTGCCGGGTAAGCATTTGGTAAACGACCCTTTATTTTAGTTATGTGATTTTGGGTTTGTTTGTATAATTGAGTTTATATACAGAATTAAAATGATAATTTTTAATATTTAAATTATATCTAAAACACAAAATAAACAATAAGTATTTGCTAATCTATACAAATACAAGATTGGATAAAAACAAACAAACAAACCTTTGGATGAGGCTTTCAGCTTTGGGCCAAAACATTTCAAGACCATGAGCCTTATGTGGCTTGAAATAAATTTCATGAAATTTGGTAATATTATTTTAATAATTCCAATATTAATTATATAATTAAAATATTTTATAATTTTATTATCTCGATACATTTTTAGATATTTTTATAAAAAATTATAATACATTCAACCTTATTGAAGTATATAAATAAAGTAATATAATTTTATTCTTAATATTAAATTATAGAGATTTATGTATTTAAAAAAAAAAAAACTTTATAATACATATAAATTTATTGATGGAAACAATTTAAATAATATATCTTTCATAAATATTAAGTAATAAAGATTTTTCCAAATTTGAAGAATTCTACTTTTATTAATTTTAGCATATACTTTAATAAAGCTGTTGGAACAAAAAGAGAATCTTAAATTTTCAAAATCTCTACTCTAACATTGCTATTACGAGCATCTACAACAAATATGTTATAATGTTTCAAAATCAGAGAATTAGAAAGTAAACATCTCTAAAAAATTATATTCAATTCCAACAACTACTCTATTTTAGCAATTCGAACATTATTTATATGATTAAAATATTTAATATATTTATAAAATATTATTTCTCTCTCATAAACATTTATTTTTAACACCTCTTATTGGTGGAAAATAATCAAAATACCATTTCTATCTCATATATATAATTTTAAAGATTTCTTTAAATTTAAGGATTTTCATATTCTTTCTCTTCTTTTTTCTACAATACAATATGCTTAGAGCACAAAACTCTTTTAGGTCACCAAAAATTCTATTATAATATATCTGTTGAAGATACTTATATTTTGGTAAAAAATATCTTAAATAAATCTTTATTACTAAATTAAAATTTGCTATCAATTTCACTTTTATGTACATCAATATACATATATTTTTAATATTTTCAAATCTCAATATACATTTAATCAAGGTTGATAATATATGCGTCTCTTTTTTTTTATATCATAATTACGTTAAATCATGAATTGAAATGTAAAGTCTAAAAGATAAGTTTTAATTTAATATGTAAAAAGTAAATTAATATATAGAATTGCATTTAATGATATTTATGGTAGATTTACCTACCACTTAGTCAAATATTTCAATTGACCATAGTTAATATTTTTAGGATAATATTTTTTTTAATTTTTTTATTAACTTGGATATCCAACCCGTTATGCGATCCGAATAATTCTAGAACGATCATCTGCTTTGTAGATAGCCCGGAGTCGCCACATTTGAACCTTCATGGCCATAAGGGGATTTTCATTCCTTCTCGGATTTGAACCTGAGACCTCCTGGTACTTTTGACATTTGGAGTCAAACTCAAACCAATCAGACACCACCATTGTAGCTCTATTTGCACTCTTTTAATATCACTAGAAAGGTACTCACACAATGCAGTGAGACACATCTCGACTTTAATGTTTTGTTTCTTTCTTCGATGTTGTTATACAGTTTTATGTAGTTTTAAGAAAATGATAATGTTTTTACTTCTGCGTAAGATATAAATATGAAGATATCATAAGAATTTGAAAAAAAATATATTGATATTAGTATCAAACTAACTATTTAAAGTTTATACTTTTTTTGTGTAATTTTTTTAATTTAATTTTTCTTATTATAATTTGATTTAGATTTAATAACGAAGTTATTTATTTTTTTGGTTAATAATATATTTTTTTATAAATATAATAATTAAATATTTTGTTAAAATTCAATGATTAGGATAATTATATTTTAGATTTTTTATATTTAAAATGAGATGTTTATCTTCTATTTGATTATGTTTATCTGTAGTTAGTTACACGAATTCAAGCATGAAGCTCTAATAAATTGTACTTACATTACTTGTAATTTTGAATTTTAAGTAATGTGCATCAATAACAATACTTTATGTATAAAAAATAGTTTTTAAATTTTTTTTTCAAATGTTTTATAATATAATATAGATAATAAGGTAAAGTCTTGTATTAAAAATATAAAAAATAGATTTTAATATTAATATATATGAAAAAGAAAATATTAAGTAAAAATGTATTTAGCAATGTATATAGATTCCTGTCTTTTTTGGTGCATTTTTTTTTATTATGTACCAAGAATTGTTTTTTTCATATGCATACGCATCCAGTTTCAGCTGCAAAATAGTTACAGAAAAACCCCAAAAATTTCACTGTCCTCTCTCCGAATCTTTCGAGCTGTTTCATCTGCACGTGGTTCCGCTTCATCGGTAGCTTCCCATCTGCCACCGCCGTCCGCTTCTTCTCTCTTTCCCCTTCTCCATCAGCATCGCCGTCGGTTCTTGTCAACGGCAGTGACTGCCGTCTCCATCTCCGTCGCAACTGTTTAGCTTTTACACAGCCAGGCGGACCATTTTTTACCCCTTTCCTTGGAACCCTAATACCTAAAATTCACACTTTCTTTTCT
Organism: Cynara cardunculus var. scolymus; assembly: GCF_001531365.2. Lineage (NCBI taxonomy): Eukaryota > Viridiplantae > Streptophyta > Magnoliopsida > Asterales > Asteraceae > Cynara > Cynara cardunculus. The sequence continues at coordinate 8,381,895 of NC_037542.1, read as the reverse complement.
TCAATTGACTGCAAATGACTACTGAAAGCAGTGAAGAGGGTCCTCCTTCCTTCTTCAAGGTCGTGCGCTGCCCTTCTGCCCCTCATTTGGTATCCATCTATCCTTTTCATGTATGTGTAGTATTTTGTATGTATATAGATTTATTTGAAGATGAATTTTATGTACAGGCGTTGCCAACTGCTTTTGTGAAGAGATATTTGGAGAAGATCCCTAAAACCCCAATACTCAAGACAGCAACAGGGGAAAGTTCTTGGAGATTGAAGATCAAAAAGATCGGTGAAGATTACTGTTTCTCCGATGGATGGGAGAAATTGGCGAAGGATGCCCAATTGCGTATAATGGATATTGTTGTCGTATCACTAATTGATCCTTTCACCTTCGAAGTTGCATTCTTTGATGCAAATGGATGTGATAAAGACCTCCCATTAAATAACACCAGTTGGGTTTATCTCTCTCTATCTGTGTACCTATATTGCACAATTATAAAAATTAAATGGGTCTTGAATGATGGATCTCTTGCTCAAGAGTTTTCAGGTGATGCTGATGATGTAGATGAAGTAATGTCAGATGAAGAAGATGATGGTGATGAAGTTATGCCAAATGAGAATCTCTGCTTTCAAAAGGTGATATCTGAGAAATCCCACAGATATACCATGGTAAAAACACTTTCACATTTCTTTAGATTTGTTAATCTATCTACAATTGTGTGGTTTGGGGATTTTTACAGTGATGTTGGTTGTATACTTTTCTTATATCATCATCTTTTTTTTTATAAATTAAATGTAAGCTTTGTCGTTGTTGTTTTTGTAGACGTTGCCGCAGAAGTTTGTGAAGGCGGCGGAACTGGAGAACAGAAGCGGCATAAGGATGAAGGATCATGAGGGGAAAGAGTGGATAATGGGGTTGTTGGTCGAAAAATACCACAACAGACATAGTCTATCATCAGGTTGGTCGCTTTTCCGGCAGTATTATAACTTATCAGAAGGTGATATCTGCCTATTTAAGTTCATAAAGGAAGAAGGTGTGTTGAGTTTAGCACAGGTGCTCAAGAACAAAAAAGCAGGGAAACAAGAGAATGGTAATCGGAAAGAAACTCCGGCGAATATGGAGGGGGTGAAGAGGAAGAGGGGAAGACCACGGGTTGAGAAACCTGGAAATGGTAATGGTGGTGGTGTGAAGGTGAAAAGTGAAGATGAGGCGGAGGTGATAAAGAGAAAAAGGGGAAGGCCACCGCTTCAGAAGCATCGTGACGGTGGTGTTAAGATTGAAAATCAGTCGGAAGTGGTGAAGAGAAAGAGGGGAAGGCCGAGAGTTGAAGGGAAAATTAAGATTGAAGATGGTGATGGTGATGGTGATGGTGATTGTGATTGTGATGGTGATGGATCAGTGGTGAAGATAAAGGTTGAGAAAGGTGGTTTTAGTGGTGTGGAGGTGAAAACTGAAACAGAGACGGAGGTGGCGGCGGTGAAGAGAAAAAGAGGAAGACCGCCGCTTGATAGAAGCAAGCAGCGTGTTATTTACTTTTAATTAATTTTCCATTTTTATTTTTATAACGGGGTGTTTGGAATTGTTTAGAAAACAAATTATTGAATTATTTCAGAGTGACACCGGTAATAAACACTTTTGAGTATTTGGATAAACAACTTATACTGGTATCAAACCAGTAATAAGAAGTTAAACCCTTCTGACTTATAATAAGTTGATAAATGTTTTTATAAAAAAACATAAGTTATTTCAAATAAACAATAACCAGCCAAGCAGGAGTGTAACTTTTAATTATTTAAATAATAAAATGACGTTTATTTTAATTTTATTCAATAGCTTTTCGGAATAAAAAAGATGGAGAAGAGAAGATGAGGCATTTGAAGTGGAGAGGGGATGAAGATGGTTAGGAAATGGGGAAGGGGATGAATATGTTTTTAGTTAATAGATTTGCTACATCATATTAAGGTAAATGGTTAGGTTGCTTCTACCTTAAATAAATGAAAAGTTTTCATTTATGTAAAAACATTTAAAATGATGATTTTAAAAGTTGGTTTCTTAAAATATAAACTAGGTTAAAGTTGGTTTTGTTTTAATGCAACTTTTTCTATTAAATATTTTATAACTTTGTCATTCTAGGTGAATTCTATTTAGATCTCTACATCTTCATCCCTAAATCGAACCCCTTACCTCTTCCTGATTCGACCCCTCCCCAAATATGCTTCTACATTTAATCTAAATATCAGATCCAAATATGTTTCATCGCATCTTAATTTCTCACTTGATGGGTTCATTGATTCAAATATCTGTTATGATTTTTCCTAAGCAGATCTGAGTTATGTTTTCACGGATCTATGGTTTGCGGTTTTTTTTTTGTTTCAAAGATCTAGGTTATGTTTAAAAAATTTGTGATTTTTCATGATGATGAACTGTAATTTTTTTTAATTGGGTTTGAATATAGGTAAAAAGACAAAAAATGGATAGAGGATGACATGGTAGGGAAGGGGTCAAAGTTACAATACATTTGAAACTAAAGGGACACTCGGACCATTTATTTGGTAAGAGAGAGAGAGGTAGAGTAAATTATATTTTTGGTCCTTGTGGTTTTAATAGAAAATAAAGTATAAATTAAATGATTAAAATACTCTTCTAAACTAACTGAATTAACATGATAATTTGAAAGAAATTAGAGTCAGGGACCTAATGTGTTATAAATCGTAAATCAAACATGATGTAATCCATAGACGTTTCAAAATATCAACTCAAAATGTCAAAACACATAAACCACAACCAATCATGTAATTTACTCTTAGGTATTTCAAAATAAGAACTCAAATGTTATAACACATAACTACAAGGACCAATCATGTAATTTATTCTTAATAATACTTTTCATCTTATTGATGAAATTAAAACATCGTTTATTTATATCGATTCTGCAAATTTAGAGGATTTTATCGTTTAAAAAAATGTGTCGGAAAACAAACATTATCAGATTTTTTTATTTAGATAATTTGATAAAGTTCTTTGAATGGGAGAATCAAAAAAATCACATTCAATTCTAAAATATTTTCTATTTAAATATTATAATTATATTAAATATATTATTATAAAATCATATTCATTGGATGTATATTACCATTTATGTTCTATTAAATGTTTTTAATCTTTATTTTCTTACAAGTATATTTTTATCTTTACTATATAATCTATACTATATTATAAAGTATTAGATAAATACTTTTAAAAACCATTTTTATGTATGAAGTACTGTATATTAATGCTTATTACTTAAAATTCAAGATTACAAGTAAATTATGCATAAGTACAACTTATTAAAGCTTCATTTTTGAATTCGTCTAACTAACTGCGGATAAACATATTTAAATAGATGATAAACATCTCATTTAAAATATAATTAGGATAATTATCGAGTTCTAACAAAATAATTAATTATTATCTTTATAAGGAATATTATTAAACTAATATAAATTACTTCGTTATTGAACCTAAATTAAATTATAATAAAAAAATTAAATTAAAAAATTACACAAAAAATATGAAATTTTAAATAGTTAATTTGATACTAATATCGATATATTTTTGTCAAAATTTTATGATATCTTCAAATTTATATTTTATTGAAAAAATAAAAACATCATCATTTTTTCAAAATTACATAAGATCATATTATAACATCGACTAAAATAAAGAATAAAATAAAATATTAAAATCAATATGTATCTCGCTGCATTACGCGAGTACCTTTCTAGCTATATATAGAGTCAATGAGAATTCAGGATCTTCTAATAATGGTATCACAAAATAATTATCCTAATAAATTATTTAAAAATAAATTATAAAATTATTGTAGGGACTCTTTTTTTTTATTTTGTTTGCTCTAGGTCCATTAAATATAGATTAAGTATTTAAGTCAAAAAGAAACTTTAAAACCAATTGATTATTGGTGCATTTCTAGTTTTTTTTTTTTTTTTGTTGATTTAAATTATCGGTTCGCGATACAATATATTAATCTCAAATATAAACAGGTTAACCCTAAAGTCAAAAAAGTTAACCATAAAAACAAACACATTAAATTATATTCACGTTAAATTGTAATAAAAAAAAAGATTTTACCTTATTATTTATGCTAAATTTTATTTGAAAATTTTAAGAAAACAATCAAAGATAAATATCGAGAAAATACGTATTTAATGATGATTTTTATCTATGTTAACATTAAAAATATTTAATATTTGATTCAATTCGAAGGTATCGACGAGATCTTTCTAACGACATAATTTGTAAAAAAAAGTACGTATTTTTTAATGTGTTTTAGCTAACAATTAATTAATTAAGTAATATAATGTGGGTATAAAATGAAAAATCATAGAAAGTAAATTAAAAGCATGAAAGTTTTTGAAGGATGAAAAACCTAACTTATCATTGACCACCATCCTAAACTTGCGGAACCCTCTAGTTTTTTAATTAAACCTTCATATAAAACCATTAAAAGTAACCAGAAGGATGTTCATGTAATATATTGAAATTTGTTTTAATTTTAATGTATCGTTTTATTCTTTATTAATGTGATATAATACGGTTTTTAGTGGTTTTGAGAAAGTGATAACATTTTTATTATTAAATAAAATATAAATTTAAAGATATCATAAAAATTTGAGGAAAAAAATATCGATATTAGTATCAAATTTACTATTTAAAGTTCTCGATTTTTTGTAATTTCTTTAATTCAATATTTTACTCGTAATTTAATTTAGATTTAATAGTAAAATAATTTATTTATCGTTTAATAATATAATATTTTATAAAGATAACAATTAAGTATTTTGTTATAACTTATGATCATCATAATCATAGTTTAGATTGTTTATATTTAAAATGAGATGTTTATCACATATTTGATTATGTTTATCTATAATTAGTTACACGAATTCAAGAATGAAACTTTAATAAATTGTACTTACATACAATTTATTTGTGATCTTGAATTTTAAGTAATATGCATAAATAAACAGTACTTTATGCATAAAAAATAGTTTTTATGAGTTTTTGTCAAATGCTCTATAATATAATATAGATAAAATGATGATTTCAGTTTCATTCTAAATCCGACAAACCAAATATACCAATATTCCTTAGCCAAATCACCTCAAAATTATTCCATGAAAACAAATAGACTCTAACGTCTCGTTTGGTTTGTAGGATTAGATTAAATTTGAAGGGATTTAGAATTGAATTCCATTGCAATCCTATCTTCGGTTTGAAAGATTTCTTGGATTTTAGAACCTAAGATTTATTTAAAATCACACAAATATAGGATTTAATTTCGCGGTCTTTTAATATATATATATATATATATATATATATACAGACAACACGTGTCAATTTCAAAGACACATGGATCCTCCACCAACCCACCCGTAGTCTCCTTTCACTTATGAAGTCCCTCTGACGCATCGTGATAAAGAGAAAAAGGGGAAGGCCACGGCTTCGGAAGCATCGTGACGGTGGTGTTAAGATTGAAAATCAGTCGGAAGTGGTGAAGAGAAAGAGGGGAAGGCCGAGAGTTGAAGGGAAAATTAAGATTGAAGATGGTGATGGTGATGGTGATGGTGATGGTGATGGTGATGGTGATGGTGATGGTGATGGATCAGTGGTGAAGATAAAGGTTGAGAAAGGTGGTTTTGGTGGTGGTGTGGAGGTGAAAACTGAGACGGAGGTGGTGGTGGTGAAGAGAAAAAGAGGAAGACCGCCGCTTGATAGAAGCAAGCAGCGTGTTATTTACTTTTTACTTAACTTATTACCAACTAAGCGTTCATTGATAAAATTCAATATTTTTACTTAACTTACCGGATATGATTTTAATCAAACAAAAAACATTATGTGCAACATTTTTATCGGGTTAACACTTATGGGTATAAAAGTCATCACTCTCATTTACCGGATAAGACTTTCAGTCCTTGTTTTTGCTCTTACCAGATAAAATTCTCAATCATGATATATTAATCTGATAAAGTAAAGTGACCTAGTAAACACTTATCGGATAAAAGTTTAGTGACTAGCTCTTAAGAGCTTATAACACATTATTTAATGATTATTTTAACGAGTATATCATATTACTGGTTTCAATATTACAATTATCTATTCCTCAAATTGATCGTAAAAATATTTTAGAACGCAAGTTTCTTTTGAATAGACTTTGGAAAGTTTAAATTTGATAGAAGGAATGTAAAGCAAACACAATTTGGAGATGAATGATGTTGAAAAGGTTATCTGAGACCCTTAATTGTTTGTAAAGTTACTTTTAGCCCCCACAATGTCGATGATGTATTTTAATCCATAATAATGATCATCGTTGTTGTTTTTGAAATTACAAGAGGAGAAAGAACAATCCAAGAAACTTCGATGTCTATTGCTCTGTAAGGAAAATAATCAACACCTCGAATCAATGTGAATTCTTGTTTGAGATTATCATTCCACACCTAACGGAATTTGAGTCGATTGCTTTTTAGCAAATACACAGTTCTCAACATAATTATCAAATTCAAGATCTATCGCATAAACGAAACATACAACAAGTCCTTGCAAGTAGTAGAGAAGGCCCTCGGAATCGACCAAGATCCAGAAAACATACAACAAGCAACATCAACCTCACATAATTCAATGATAAAAAAAAAACAATATTTTAAAACAAACTCTTAAAAACACCTAGACTCAATCACTATTTAACCGGTTTCCGATCAATCTCAGGTTTTTGACCCAACTTGTGCATACTTGTGCATTTCAAGGTGAAGGCAAGATGATTAAAATGGTTCCAAAATGAGTTGACTACATTAAAAGATACAAACACAAATCACAAAATTTCTCCAAATCCATATCCAGTTACTCACTCGATCTCTCTTCTTCTAACTTTGAAATTTCCCGCTTTTTAGTCTGTAATTGTCTTTTCTCTTTCTTTCTTTCTCACAAATTGATCGTCTTCTTATTTGGATCTCTCTCTCTCTCTCTCTCTCTCTATATATATATATAATCGTAATCAAATGATAACCATAAAAACCAATCTAAATCATTTATTGATTTTAATTTATAGACATAAAAGACAATAAATTTTTTGAAATAATTTTGAAATTTATAGTTTATTATGGACTAAATTTAAAAGTGAAAGGGCATCCTTGATTTTTAAATGCTATCAATAATTAAGTAAATATGCTTCATTATCCCCGGCGCCACATATCCCTACCATCCTCCCCTCAACACCATGGATCCACGGTGTTCCACAGCCTTTAGACTCAATTCTCTACTGCCATCCTCCGTCCCATAATTGCAACCTATGATTACTTTCAAGTTGACTCTACTTGGCGATGTTGGAAGGTGAGTACACACCCGGAAATCGATTTTTTATCTAGGGTTCGTTTGGTAAGGTAAATCTGATTTTGGTTTATGGACTGTTATTTACCTCTTAATAGTTCCATTAATAGGCAACTTCTGAATTGTGAGGTGAATCTCGTTTCGCAAAGAAAAATCTGCTTCTTAATGGTTCTAAAACCTTAAAAATGATTTTGTATCTTTGGTCTCCCTAAATCATTTAGCTTCCTAATTTCATTTTGAACAATTACTAAACAACCATATTTCATTTTATACAATATCATAAGAGTCTCTTAATCATTCTGACCACTTAATTATCTTGCACTAAACCATTCAATTTGCCTATCAGACCCTTGCCCTATGTTATTGGATTTAGGTAAAAGGGCCTTGTCGGCCACCGCTTGCTCTCGACGGAACGCATTGGTAGCTTGAATAACTCAGGTAGCTTGGAGATGATGGTAAGACGAATCCAATGAGGAAAATCCTCAACAGATAGGAAGCTTTTACGAGAAAGCTCGTCAGTGGAAATTGTAAAAGGTCTCTATTCCTTTGTCTCCTTCCCGGTCCGAAAGTTCGCTGCCATTTAGGGGGGTTCCTTAGGGACTGATTCACTCATTCTTAAATTGTATGATCCTTAAAACTCATAATAGTTTTGACTAAGGAAGCATGATGAATTACATGGTAGCAGTAGATTTTCTTTCTCCAGGAGGTTGGCCGTCTATCCTAGATCTTCCCATTTCAAATAAGATCCCAAGATACAAAATGAGCAACCGTTTTTGTCAAACATCCCCTCAATGTTCAGATTCGATTTGGGTTCCTTTCATCTTTTTATTCTCATTTTTCTTGATTCTATAATCTATTTTGGGTTTCTTGGACCTAAAATCATTTTTTCCTCATTGGCCACAATTGTTGGAAGGGTGTCCCAGGCTATGCCTAGACTAAACCCGACAAACTGTGATTCGAATGAAATCAGCTCCATTAAAATTGTTGTGTATGCCTGAAATTCAACCCTGGACAGATGAAATATTCCTTCATATCCCTTAAGACCTCAACCACTATGCCACAACAATTGGTTCAATTTTTGCTCATTTTCGGGAGGGTCTCTCTTCTCATGCTGGAATCGTTCTTAGGAGTGGGTTGAGTTTCATTTTGGTCTCCTTTAATCTTCCTTTAGTTTAATTTTGGATGGTCCTTCTTAATTGAGTTTTATGTTCGAAAAGTTGCTGTTATTTGGCCCTAGTATGTTGTGTTCGTTCTTTTTATTGGTTTGGTGTTGATTTCCAATCAATTCTAAATCTGAAGCCGCCATCTGAATCTACAACGGTATTAAAGGAAACAAATAGGGATCTACAACGGTGTTGAAGTCGCCTTCAGAAAAACCAGCCACATCCCCTTCAAGAGTAGAAGTATGTTCATAGATTTGAGGTTTTTTATTTCCCAAAATTACATTTGATTTCATGGGGTGAAATAACATATGGACGAAAATTGTTTGATTTTATGAGGTGAAATAACATATTTTATGACATTTTTATGTTAAAAAAAAGGTCATATTGCTTACATCATAGGACATTATTTGAAAAAATATCTCATAAAAACAGGTATCCTATAAAAGATGTGTTCATAGAATATTTCTCAAAATTATCCTACAAGCTAGCTAAGACAATGTTTAATATTAAAAAATATCGTCAAAAATTTATTAAAATGTTTTAAAATGGCATATAAACTTAATACAACACATTTAAATAAGATATGACACTTTATTCTTTGATCCTATAAACTTAAGTCTTATAATATAGTCTGTTAGAACACTTAAAAATTATTGACATCTTATAAATCCAACTTTATTATAATATCTGTAAACAAGTTTGACTTACTCTAAACTCAATTTCCCTATAACAAAACATGAAAATGAAGATTTTTAAAAACAAAATAGATTTCGGGGCCGTTTACCAAACACTTATCCGGTAAGCACATATTGGTAAAATTCAATATTATTATTTACTTACCGGGTAAGATTTTAGTCAACAGAAACGGCTTTCTATGCAACAATTTATCCGGTAAGAGTTGACCGTGGTAAGAGTCATTGCCCTCACTTACTTGGTAAGACTCTCATTCCTTGTCTCGTTCAGTCGTTCTTACGAGATAAGATTTTTAGTTCTTACCATATTCATCTGGTAAGATAATATAACTTGGTAAACACTTGCTCAAATAAACATTTGATAAATTGTCTTATTTTTTTTTTTTTGAGAATAGAAAGGGAGTAAATGAAGTAGCGTGTTCTTATGTCACCTAAACGTTATGCACCACCAACATCACAAAAATCATTACCTTTGATAAATTTATATGCTTAAAATGCAACTCAACCACATACTCCCTCCACGTATTATCCCACACCCACTCCACTCACATTCTCTTTGCTCATTACCCTATTTATATGCACCAATAACCCCTCCACATTTCTCAACCTAACTAAACTACTTACACTCTAATGGCATCTACTACATCTTTTGCCTTTGCAACTCTATTCATTGCCTATTTGTTGGCTGCACCGACTTTCGTCACGGAAGTCGCTGCAGCGGGTGAGTGCGGTAGAACACCCATTCGGTCTGCCGCACTTAGCTTGAGCCCGTGTTTAGGTGCTGGTGGGAATGCTAGGGCTAAGGTACCACCTATGTGTTGTACGAAAGTAAATGTTTTAATCAAGACTGCTCCGAAATGTCTTTGCGCAGTCTTGCTCTCACCATTGGCTCGAAAGGCTGGTATAAAGCCTGCAATCGCAATAAGCATCCCTAAGCGATGCAACAACAAAAATAGACCAGTCGGAAAGAAGTGTGGGAGTAAGTAAACATGTTATAACTATTATCAATTTGCATTCATATGCTTATGTATTTATTTGTTTTCTTGTTCATTGCAGGATATATTGTACCATGAAGACAGACATAATGAAAGTTACGATGGCATATATAAGTCCATGCTACAAATAAATTGTTTACGGTTGGATAAGAGTTGCTTTTTGTCATTGAGTAACCTCGGTGTTCCTTGATGGAAGCGAACGTGAATTTAGTTTCCCAATACTTGTAGCTTTTTCATATGTTGGACTCTTCGACATAACTTGAATAAAATCTTCGTGTTCTCTTCGATTGCATTCTATTTGAATACATCTCATTAAAAGTTTTTTAAATGGTATGTCATGATAGACCCATATATGAATAGGGTGTAAACGGGCGTAGTCAAATTGAGTAGCAGGTTATTCGAACTCGACTCAAAAAAAAAATATCAGACTCGACTTCGAATATTTTTTTCGATTTTTGAGCTCGAACTCGAGATTGGTTACCTCGTTTTATTTGCTCAAGCTTGATGATTTTATTATTTTAATTATATAATTTGTAACATATTAGTATGTTTGACTCAAAAAAGTGTATGAACAAATGGCTCGGCTTAACTCAACTCGTAAAGCTTAATCGAGCTTTTAAACAAGTCGATTCGAACATTGGTGTTATGGAGTTCGACTCGTTAAGTTAAACGAGCTTTACTTAAGTTGCTATATCTATCTATAAACAAAAAAAGTTCAGCAAATATGGTTATATTCATCACAGTAACTCTTGTATCCTGCTCGTAAGTTGCTAATTTTAATACCTCAAGAAAGAAACTAAAAGGGATTGTTGCCATACAAAATCGAAAATCGGGATCAATATGTATATCTGGTTTAAGGAGACACACCGATTGCATTTCACGCACCAACCATCCGTGTTTTACTTCTCATCACAAGCTGAGCCTCCTTGTGCATCATATGTTTCTTGTTTATTTTGGCGTTTTTCACCCACAGGGATGCTTGCATGTCGTTTTCTGTCACCTTCATGTTGAAMTGAAACTTTTATGTTTCGTTGGGTTTTGGATTCTATCATGATTTCCTTAACAGACTTTTCCAAGCTATCGAGTCTCTCTTTCACCTCCACTAATTGTGGATTAGACTCTAGTGCTTCCCCTTCGGCTGCCTTTGTTTTCTTGGCTTCTTCAACTCGTCTTTTCTCTAACTACTGCCATAGATTTTGACACAAAAAAAATTTAAAAAGAGATAAAAAATGAATAATAATTGTAACAAGAGCAACCAAATAGACAGCTGATACATGAAATATAAGCCTTTAGGCCACTGCAAAGATGAAATATTGTATACTTTGAACTTAATGAGTTAAGATGTTTACCGAGTGATGGTAAACAAACGAAGAAGAGCTGAACCAGATGAAAATCAAGCCTGAATATCAGAGAGACACTAGTAAGTACACACACAATATCACTACATTTTGTGCGGAACCTGAAACACAAGACTGATGTTATTCATCATCTAATACCAGATGCTTTGATGTGAGAACAATTCATATTCTACATCATATAACATTCATAGCTCTCTTGATATTGTATGAGTAAGGTTGTAAACGAACCGAACGAACATGAACGGAGGCTTGTTCATGTTCGTTCGTTTAACTTAACCGAACAAACGAACGAACACAAACGGTAAACGAACGAAAATCTTTGTGTTCATGTTCGTTCGTTTAGAAATCATGTGTGTTCGTGTTCGTTTATGTTCATTCGTTAACATGCTAAACGAACGTAAACGAACGAACATAACGAACAGGCTAAACGAACGTGCTAAACGAACGTAAATAAATATTATTTGAATTCAAGTAAATAAACAAAAGATTATATATTAAATTTAATATATAAACGAACATAAACGAACGGTAAATGAACAAACGTTCACGAACATAAATGAACGAACGAGACTCTTGTTCATGTTCGTTCGTATAATTAAATGAACAAAAATTTTTGTTCATGTCCGTTCATTTATTAAATAAACGAACATAAACGAACTTCCCGCCGAATGGTTCACGAACGGTTCGCTGAACATTCGGTTTGCTTACAGCCCTACGTATGAACATGAGATGTGCATATATAGGAACAGGGGCATCTTCAAATGAGAAACCTAAATATTTTGACAACTTAGGAACCAACTATTCGTGATGAATAATGAAAATCATGCTGGATAATATTCATGAATATTTTGGGGTTATTCATTATGAATAACTTATTTAATGGTTGGTTCCTAACTTCTCATATATTTATTTCCGATTCTCATTTGAACCTAAGCTTGTATTTTGAACAACAGCTCCTTGGCCGAAACGAAGCCCTTTAAAGGTAGAATTAGGAGTCGAAGCCATGCATTAAATGTTTCGCCACGAAGCAAGCACTCTCGAATACGACAGATGCGGAAGTGAGGCTCCCGAGAAAGCTATTTCAGCCTTCCGGATAGTTAAGGGCAATTCCTACGTCCCTCATCGGTCTGAAGAAAAGAAGAGAGGAGGAAAGTGGTTCGACCGAATTGGTACGGAAGTTGTAACATGGGAAAACCAAAAAACTTATTGCCCACTTCCTACAATCCGGCCCCCCTATAGGATTAAGTTCAACAAACAACAAGTGAATGTGGGTGACAAGAAGTGAAGATTTTTTACGGACTTGGTGTTCATAAATGCAATTGTAACCCAAACGTTTGACCAGCTGCCTAAACCAGCTTCATGTACCAACTTGGCCAACAATCATATAGAAGTAAAAGAGCAAACCAAAATACCCGAATTTCTTCGGTTTAGGAGGAGTGGTGAAGAGAATGTTGGCAGCAGTCATGAAATCAAGTTTATCCAGGTCTCGATACAAGTCATGGTGAGTCAAAGACCCATCGGTCCTTTCTCCATTCTTGTTCGGTTCAGTGGTAGGTTTGTTGTTCGTGGAGAAGGGTCTGCTGCCCACAAGTCTGAGTCTTTCAGATGTTGCCATCCTTATTGTTCTGCCAATCTTTCCCAGCATCATTTTTCAACACAACAGAGAAAGAAGCAGCAGGAGAGAGATTGAATCAGTAGATTCACGAATTCCCTGTGCATATGTTAACTCTTTTGTGCCTTAATGCAATGATGCCACCAACACCAAAACAATTTCTTCGTTTGTTGCTTGACCTCTAGCCAAAAGAGCCTCTGCTTCTCCTGAATAAACATAAATAGCGAGATTAAAACAAGAAATGGTGGAAACTGAAAAAAGAATTTCAGTTTCAGCTATCTTACAATATAAATTACAAACATAACCCAATGAAAGTTTATCAATCTTTTGAGGGATTTTGATTGAGAATGTTAACTCATGCTAACACCATTCCTAGGTGACTAAAAAAGTAAATAATTCTTGGAAGAGAAGGATCTTAACAAACACAGCAAGTATTTGCAGTTTTCAAGTTCCCACAAACAACTAACATTTTACCAGTGGTTTTGTATCAAATATTTCTTTTAGTAGTTTCGTGTCTTTTCTCCATTAACTTTCTGTTTTATGTTTTGATATTGAAATTTATGATTATCACTTGCCTGCTCTTGTAAAGAAACACTATCCAAGATTAGTCCAGCTCATGATCGCAGAGCTAGGAAATGTAACCATCCTTTGGGAAGAATTGAGACTCAGCACACTACAAGATGTTCACTCAGATTGAATTTTGACAATAGTTTCTTATATAGCAATTCAATTTACAGTTTTCTATGTCATATATTGTGACACATGATTGCAACTTGCAACTTGTTTCTGTTCTTCCAGAATGATTAAACTTTCAACCAAAGTCTAGCACATATATAATGGCTTATTATTTCAAGAGTATGGCAAGACATTTTGGATGAACTAGAGGCAAGCAAAGAGAAAAAAGACATTATTCTGGTATGATTTAACCATGTTATCTTCTAATACAGAATTTTCAGAATTCAATATTCTCTTTTCTTCCAAGTAACAACATTAGAACTTCCTGTTTGCAAGATATAGAAATAGATCATACCTCTTGAGAAGAGATCTATAAACCACTGAGACATGAATATATATATATATATACACACACACACACACTAATGATGTACCCGCACGATGCAACACAGATGAATCACAATTCTGAAACATTAGTTTAGCACGGATGAATCACAATTCTGAAACATTAGTTTAGCACGGATGAATCACAATTCTGAAACATTAGTTTAGCCTTGAATCATGAGTTTGTGTGATTATTTTGCAAGTCAACTAATATAGAAAGTTTAAGTTTAATATGGTGTATTAGCAAGATCGAATGAAAAAATAAAGTTGAAGGTCATATAATAGTTTTGTCAATAATAACCAAGGTGAAACTGCAAGAAAACATTATTGGTGAGATAATAAGCCAACTTCCTAAAACACCGTACAAACCATAAGATGATAAAAGTTCATAAAAGGAAAATTACACTAAATAATAGATCAATCGTCACATTAGTGCCTCATTGACCTGGTTAGTCTCGAACTCTAAAGTACATAAATATCATTTAGACGATATATAAAGCATGTTCTTGACAATAATGAAAAGCAGGAGAACCTATAGGTAAGAAGAACTGGTATTGCAATACTTGAGTATTACTCACCTCTGAACAATCGAGACACCACATAAATTTGGATCAATTTAGGTACAAAGGTGAGAGCACCTCATAATGGATGAGATTGATGATGTGATGCAGATTAGCTTCAATAGTTCCAACTTTCAAGTAATAGAGGTGCATTACTCTATCTGCTTTGTGCTAAAAGAGTTAAGGATCGAGTAATAGAGGTTCACATATGTATTTTGGATGTGCATGAATGTACCAATGTTCAAATGGTGTAAAAGGATACGTAAAGTCCTGCCACCTAACCACACAGCCATCGACATCCAGTACTATCTTCTCTGCTTTTAGAAGGACATCTGTCCTGGGACTCTTCCCAATCAGTATTGCTGGATTGTCCTGTATGCCAGATCAAGATGAGATCAGGTATAGGCAATATACAGTGACCAAGAATATCAAACACTTGAAATAAATAGGCATTTTTCTCAAAAGTGTAAAAGGTAAACATACAAGTCTTTGTGTGTGTTGAGATTCATCTGCCATCTTTTGATCTACGATATCTATGGCTAGTAGAGCTTCAATATGTAAAAGCTGATGAATGACACATCATACTGCTGACCGTTTGATTTCCATGTTAGGGAAGAGAGAAATTTATAAAAAAAGTGAAGCTTCCATTCATTTTCTATTAAGTTCTTAAATATATGAAAAACAACAACAAAACATCATAATGATGTAAATATTACTTGACTGTTGAAGAAGTTAAAAGAAAAAACTTGCAAAGTAGCAAATACTTGCAACAATGCTTGCGCGTTCTTAGCAAGTAGCAAATACCTGCAAAGTTGAGAATTCAAAAGGATTACATGTGAAAGGACTTAGAGAACTAAATTGCCATTTAGGATAATAGAACTGATTTGAGTTATCCTAACCAAAATACGATCAAGTCCAAATGTATTTTGTGCACACATATCGTAAAAAGGAAAACAATTTGACTTTCTTTTAACCAAACCAAACAAAAGAAACTCCATATGGCCTACCAGAAGGAGAGGTCATGGGAGGGTGGAATGTAGGCATACCTAACCTCTACCCAATGAGTAGAGTTCTAGTTTCCTTGAAGACCCTTGGCTCGTGCAAAATGCATGAAAAGAAATGATACAACTTGAATATAAGATAGACAATGCTAAAAATTGAAAAAGAATAAGAAAAGACAACACACAAATAAAACAGCAGAGAAAAATTATAGCACTTACAATTTGATCAGTTTGCCTGTAGTAACATACAACAAGTTTCTAGTTCAGAAGTTGAAATCAGTGTTACCTTCTCGATTGCAGCATCATCTGGGATAACCACATGACATTTGCATCCATAAGAAGGAGTAGTTGTGCAAAGGAGAGAAGCATAAAAGGATGGAACCACAATTGGAATGCATGTTTTTACTGTTTTCCACAGCTCAAGTTACTATTTTCGATCGTCAAATATGTAAAAGGAAGTATATATGCTAAACTATTCTATATACGACCCTCTCTCTTTATCATCTTGAGATAAAACGATGAACAATGTACTATTATTTATATAATTTGTTACTACTTAAAGGTTCTGATATATAAATCTCACAATCTTCGAGAAAATATTATTTATGTAGCCATTGATGTCAGTTTACGTATTTTGTGTAAGATTAAAACATTAGAACTGAAGTAAGGGAATAACATCCCTACTATCATGGTCAATATCCCATTTCGGACCCAGAAACAAAGTCGAATCCAAGCTCTAACAAGAAAGATGTTTGTGTATATAATTTCTTATATTTCCATTTTGGTATATCACATGTTCAAAACAGAGTAGGTGAGTAAGCATTTGATATTCAAAGTGTTCGTTTGAGAATAAATGTTGAGAATGCAAAAGACATAGCCTATTAGTATAGGTTACTAACACTTGAGTGGATTATTAAATACAATTACCGTGTAAATGAAGTCCCTTACGTGAGCTTGTGCTCTTGGTTGCCCAAGTACTTCATATACATGAACTACATCACAACAACAAATCCTACAATTTCTTGCAAAGGTAAGAGTAACAAAAGCATTTATTGTATCACTTAGACAACATAACATGGATATCTTGAAATATACATAATGTAAACTGATAAAGAAAGTACTAACAATATGAAGAGCGTATCATCGATTACTGTATTCAATTACAACATACAATTTAGTCCAAAAAGATAGTTTGCATAAACTTACATTATGGTTAGAATATCTCAGTGGCTTCTGGAATGATGCAACAAGAGAGCTATTGTGTTTTCTTCATTGGAGGGATGTTGTTGATCAAGAGAGCTATTGTGTTTTCTTTCCATTGTTGGTTCAATCCTCAATTACAAGAATTGTTTTTTTTTAATTGTTTTTTCTTCTTATTTACAGAATTAGCATGTAAACATATAGAGACCACTTGAAAATGAGTTTTTGAAACTTAAGCAATGAAACTGTCTAATACATTTGTTTATGGCATCTGTTTATGGCAACTATTCATATTAAGTTACCAACCCAACTAAGAGCTTAAGCACATAGAGACTGTGTTCATATTAAGTTACCAACCCAGCTGTTCATCTAGCCCCTCTTTCATATTTCTGGAACTTTGCTTTCCTCTATATCAAGCTTATTTACCATATGCTCTAAAATATGCATTCATGTTAACAGAGATTATAAGCGCAATGCGGCGGGATGTCAATTTTTTTTTGTAAATCGAATGTATGAAGTATACGATCATTATAAACTTTAAATTTTATAACGGTTGATTAACCAGAGATTTGGAAAGAGAATTGTGCGACTAACAGATTTCCAAACACACATCACTTGCTATTTTTTAGATTGTTTAATAATACTTTATGCTATTCAAGTATGAAATCTTCAGAGTTACAGCTCAATGTCTTTAGAGTTACAGCTGCATGTATCCAGAGTTAAGCCTAATGCATCCAGAGTTTTGCTGTCAGCTTTGCACAGTTGTACCATTTTGATCATATCTCCCTCCTTACAGATCCAAAATTGATGAGTCCAGTTAGGATGGAAAGCTAAGACACATTTCTACAACTTTGATGTTGTGAGTTTTCTCAAAATCAAGCTTTTGGTATGTCAAAAATTGTGTTGAACTCAAGTGATAGCTGCTGGACAGAAGCTGAGAAAAACACCTGTTTGGCAAGTCGGGCTAAGGCAAGCCAAGCCCCGGTGCCTTGTGCCCGCACGACGCTACCAAACATGCCATGCCTAGGCATGCCGGCCCAAGCCAAGCCCAGCACGCCCGGTTACTAGTGCCCGCATGACGCTACCACGCATGCCATGCCTAGGCATGCCGGGCCAAGCCAAGCACGCCCCGTGCCTAGTACCCGCACGATGCTACCAAGCATGCCATGCCTAGGCAAGCCGGGCAAAGCCAAGCCAAGCCAAGCACGCCCGGTGCCTTGTGCCCCGCACGACGCTACCAAGCATGCCATGCCTAGGCATGCCGGGCCAAGCCAAGCCAAGCACGCCCGGTGCCTAGTGCCTGCACGACGCTACCAAGCATGCCATGCCTAGGCATGCCGGGCCAAGCCAAGCCAAGCCAAGCACGCCCGGTTACTAGTGCCCACACAACGCTACCAAGCATGCCATGCCTAGGCATGCCGGGCCAAGCCAAGCCAAGCCAAGCACGCCCGGTGCCTAGTGCCCGCACGACGCTACCAAGCATGCCATGCCTAGGCAAGCCGGGCCAAGCCAAGCCAAGCACGCCCGGTGCCTTGTGCCCCACACGACGCTATCAAGCATGCCATGCCTAGGCAAGCCACACCTAAGCAAGCCAGACCAAGGCAAGCAAGGTCGGGGCCTAGTTCCCGCATGACGCTATCAATAACACCATGGCAAGCCGGGCCAGAGAAAGCAGTCCCGTTGCCTAGTGCCCGCACGACGCTATCAAGAACACATAGGCAAGTTGGGCCAGGTGAAGCATGCCCGGTGCCTTGTGCCCCCACTATGCTAACAGGAACGCCAAGCTAAGCCGGGCCAATGCTCTGTGCCTTTTCCCCGTACGACGCTATCAAGAACGACAAGGCAAACCGGGCCAAGGCCAAGCACACCCGGTGCCTTGTGCCTGCACGACGCTACCAAGCATGTCATGCCTAGGAAAGTCGGGCCAAGCCAAGCCAAGCACCCCCAGTGCCTTGTGCCCGCACGACGCTACCAAGCATGTCATGCCTAGGCAAGTCGGGCCAAGCCAAGCACCCCCGGTGCCTTGTGCCCTCACGACGCTACCAAGCATGCCATGCCTAGGCAAGCCGGGCCAACCCAAGCCAAGCACGCCCGGTGCCTTGTACCCCACATGAAGCTATCAAGCATGCCATGCCTAGGCAAGCCACGCCTAGGCAAGCCAGGCCAAGGCAAGCAAGGTCGGGGCCTAGTGCCCGCATGATGCTATCAAGAACGCCATGGCAAACTGGGCCAGGTGAAGCATGCCATGCCTAGGCAAGCCACGCCGCCTAGGCAAGCCACGCCAAGGCAAGCAAGGTCGGCGCCTAGTGCTCGCATGATGCTATCAAGAACGCCATGGCAAACTGGGCCAGGTGAAGCATGCCCGGTGCCTTGTGCCCCCACGACGCTATCAGGAACGCCAAGCCAAGTCGGGCCAAGGCTCTGTGCCTTTTCCCCGTACGACGCTATCAAGAACGACAAGGCAAACCGGGACAAGGCGAAATACTCCCGATGGCTTGTGCTCGCATGATGCTATCAAGAATGCCTAGACAAGCCGGCCCAAGGCAAGCACGCCTAGGGGGCCTGTTCCCCGCATGCTGGGCGCCCGCACGCGACATGGTTTTCTAGCATAGTGTCTAGTGTCCCCGCACGCCATGCCCACCGTTGCCTATGCATCGGTCGGACGGTGTGCCTATTTCAAAAATTATGACTCCTCAAAAAATCAATGTTTGTTTCTGTCACTTTGCTTTTTGTCCATAAGGTATATATAGGGGGGTATAGAGTGTCTGAGAGCACCGATCAAGTATTGCATTTGGAAAGCTAAGAAAAAACTAAGAGGGTGTATCAATCAAGTTCGAAACAAGAATAAAAGTGGTGATTTTGAACAAACTACACAATCGAATGTCTAAATCAAGATGGAAGCTACATTCTTTATGTTTATTTTATGTTTTCATGTAAGCTATTTGTTGTTATTGATGTGTTGTGTTTTTTTTGCAAGATTTTTTTTATCATCGAGATCGTTGTTCTTCCTCCATAAAATCCATGTAAGAATTGTTACATTTTATGTTTATGATTTGTGTTGGTTATTTGTTATTGATGAGTGTTTTTTATTCCATGTTATTATATTTTGTTAATTACTATTACATTTGTTTTTCTATGCATTATATAGTGTATTTTTTTTTGTTATGTATAATGTTTTTATTGTCCATACCGAACGTTATTCATATATAAACTTTTCCGGGTAACAAATATTACATCTTAATTTATGATTTGTGTGGGTAGTATGTTGTTGACGAATGTTTTGTTCAAAAATTTCTTCTCTATTATATTTTATTGACTATGGTTCTTCATCATCCTTATTTTTTAAAGTTATTTATGTTGTGTGTGTGTGTTCTTTTTATGTGTCTTTTTATTTTGCGTAATTTTGTTTTATTAATAGTTTGTATCTATTCAAGTTTTTATTTTTTGATTTATGACAACAATCAGATTATGATTAAGTGTGATCTATATGGAGTTTTGTTATTATAAATTTTCTTYTTCATCTTTTATATTTATAGAGTTTCTCAATTGTATTTTTTATGTCATTCACTGTATTGTGGTTATTAATAAAACAATATACATCATGTGATTGTCTGTTATTTAAAAAAACACTTGAAATGATGTTTATGTATTTATTTATTTGAAAACAAATAAAATGTGATATTCATGTGGTTTTTGTATGTGTATTTGTTTGCTTTTATTAAATTGTTTATATCATATGATATGTGTTCTTTGTTTTATTATGCTTAAAATTATTTAAATTTGTTTAAAGTTTTATTTATTTATTTATATAATATCATATTTAAAATACGTAATGAAAAAAATGATGTTTTTTATTGGGTATAAATTGATTTTGCTATGTAGGCGGGAAAATTAAAGACTTTGTATGAAAAAAAGAAAATTTTAATTTTTTTATGTATTCGGTGAATAAAAAAATGTCTTGTTTAATATTTTGAAGATATTTATTTAATGATGGTTTAAAATTTTAGTTATGTATTAGAAGAATTGATCGTAACATATCAACAATTGTGAGGATGACTATATGAAAAAAATATATAAAGGTCAATAAATTAATCATTATATTTATAATCTATAACTCTAATAAAAGAAAATGATATATGTATGAGCTGACATTATAATATTTCATTATTAGTTTGATTTTTTTTCTAAAAAAAATTATCGTTACCGTGCAACACACGGTGCACAAAACTAGTTAATGATAATAATAATTGATGGTGTTGTCTACGATGGTGGTTGTGGTGGCGTTAGTGGTGGTAGGGTGATGGTGGGGTGGCGACAACAACAATGACGAGGATGGCGGCGGCGACAGCGGCTGTGAAGCATCTGAGAGTGCAAAGACATGTAGTTTTGTCTTTTTGAGAAAATAGATACGAATTAATTTTTAATTCTATAAGTATATATAATAATATGATGAAATCCATGAATAATGAAATGCATTAAATTTAATTCTATTTTATGTACTAATCAAACAAATAACTACAATTTAATCAATTTGAATTGATGTATTCCAAATTTTTTTAGATTTATTTAAGTATATTTAACATGTATGTTATATTTTATTTATTTTTTTAAATTTGAAGATTTTTTCAATTTTAAAGCAGAATTTAACACATTTATAAATTGTTAGAAACAATTTTTTCACGAATCTCTAAAATTTTAGCATTTTTTTCTATTTTAACTTGTTTTTTTTAAGAACCGTCGACACATCCAAGCAAAGAGAAGAAAATAATCAATTGCAAGATGGTTTACTTTATAAAAGTTCCCCCTCAAGTTTCATAAAATTGCAGAAAAGTCCCTTGATTATTTGAGTATTAAATCATGTGGGAGTGGGACCTTGTATGGTCTTTTATGTGGTTACAATCCAGTCGACATGGCTGGAAAGCTCAACCATGATTCGTGTGAGTCCAGAAGTTTGTAAAGATATTTTTAAAAGGTCTCTTCTCTGTATAAAAGAAAAAACTGTTTTGATAATCATTTTGTTACATATTTTTAAATTAAATATCAGTTTCTTATTATGAATATCTTCTTTTATGTATAATGTATTGCTCACTGCAATGTAGGGATGGTGATTTGTCCCGACCCGGTAAGGAACCCGGTTCATCCGACCCGAACGGGGACGGGGATTTCCCCGCTAAAACCGGTCTCGGGGCCGGGGATCCCTAGTAGACTCAAACCGGAAATGGGGGATGTTACTCAAACCGGGGCCGGGATCCCCGGTAGAATCAAACTAAATGATACTATTTATGGGGTTTGACCGGGGATTGCTAGAGATTTGACCGAGGACGGGATGATAATCCCCATACCCGCCAAAGGACTACAAACCGGGATGGGGCCCGGGGATTACAAAACCCGCCCCATTGTCATGCCTACTACAATATGCAATTAACATCACTCACTCACAAAGTCTTAGTGCATGTTTTTTTAGCAAAAGATTAAACATCGAAAATCATTTAAAGAATTCGGTGTAAATATGATTATAACATATACTTTTATAACCTGGGTAGATGAAATTTTCCATTACATCCCCTTAAGACTAACTAGTACGTCACAACGCAAGTGGTTATTTTAATTTAAAAAAAAACGACATCATCGTAGAAAAATTGGACGATTCCCAAGTTGCATTAATTTCATTCTTTGTTCATTTAATTATCACACTCTAGTTTAATATAAACACATGTTTATTGATTCAAATATGAATACGATAGCTAAAAACAAAAACAGTAAAAAAATTAACAGTCATGCCCTTAAATTATCACAAAAGCGTTTATAATTCAAATTAACATGTTAAAATCAAGATCAACAAGTTAAGAAACTTTTTGATGATGAAAGTTGGTAATAACTTTATCTATTTTAGGAAGCTATGGATGTGGCAAAAAATTTCGCCCATAAAAAGTTATGATCTTCGAGGGGTCTTAATTGAATATCTTGAAACTTAGGGGTGTAAAATGTAAACGATAAGAGTTTGAACCAATATTAACAGAAACCTGCAACACAAATAAACTCCCAGCCTCTCTCTCTCGCTTCTTCCTTCTCTCTCCTCCCTCAAAATGGCGACGGTTCCTCTTGGGGCTCATCTCCACCATTGTTGTCGCTTAGAAATCCCTAAATTTACCATCAATTCCAGAAAATCTAAACAATCTTCTTTGTATTACAGTAGGAAAGGGAGTTTTATGCTAAAAAATGGCGCCAACAGCTGCAACTCCAGGCCTTCTTCTGATTCTAGGATTCCGACCACCACAGTAAGAGCTTCTTCTAATAGCTCCAGCTCCGACACCGCTCTCCTTGATGCAGCCGTGTCCGATGACGTCATCTTCCGAGAATCGTTTCCATTGCAACGCATCGAAAAGGTTCTTTCGAACTCAACATCGCGTTTATATATGTATTTTTAGTGTTTTGGATTAGTTGAGGGGAAGGCTAAATTGGAGGATGAAAGACGAAGTACTTGAAAGTGCATTGTATTGTTCAAGTGGTTAAACGAAGTTATAGCAAGTAATGAAGTTCTATACTTGATTTGACAACTTATTTAAATTTATTGATACCGACTGACATTAAAAAAAAACTATGAGTATGACCTTGGTTCTCCAACAAATTTAAATCAAAATTTTCTAGCAAGTTATTGCTCAAGGAAATGGCAGAGAGCAACAAAATCACCATCTTAATTAGAAGAGGAGGGATCATTGAGCATTAACAAAGTATGCAGGGATGTGAGAATAATATTCTTTTTTATTCAGGATCCAATTGGAACTTTTTCTCTTTGTGGTTAGTTTTCTGTTTTGTTCCATGTCTAGAGCAATATATATTTGGCGTCTTGTACAAGTTTTAGTTAACAGAAAGTTTTAGATACTTGCTCTATTGGCTTTTTTTGGTGTTCTGTGAATTCTTTCATGGCAGATTTAGGAATCTACTTTGATAACAAGTACTAGAACTACAAGCAGTACACTTTTGGCGTCAAATTTGCAACATATTTCATTCCAGTTTAGAGTAACACCAACCCTAGCACCAAAAGGAACTGCAAATTGGTGCGGCCATGGACACCAACAATAGCCTCATCTCTAAGCACACGGCATCTATGCCGTTTCAACAGGAGGCCGGCATATTTGCCGTGTCTCTCCCATCTCCCGCAAAATCAAGTTCAGAGTTTAAAGACCGGAAAAACGCTATTTTAGCTTACAATTGGAGTTGCTCTTATTTGAGCAAATACTATGTTTGATTTAAAAAATCAAATTGCAGCTCTTTTCTTTGGCAATGGAGGATGTAGTATAAAATTACAAGAACGAAACCATATTTAGAATTTATTGGTCTTATGGTTTTTTCACAAAAGAAATACTGTTAACCATCATAAACAATGTAAATGCCAACTTACATAGAGAAAGAGTGATAGAATCTTAAAAATGATCTTAAATGACTAGGCCTCAGGCAGAAAACAGAGAACTTCTGGGGCAATCTTGAGACAGAGAAAATAAGGAAACCGGTAACAGGTCACCATGGTAGAGAAAGGTCTGCATGGGTCCTCAAGAATGTCAATGTGAAAATCATTCTTAAATGTCGACCAGAGTGGCAACAAAACATGATCTGAGATGACTTGCAAGATCGATTACAGGCTCTCTGACATTCGGATGACATGGTATTACATCAAAAGACTTGCAGCAATGGGAGAAAGTTGGCAATCAGGGATGTGTGAGCTCCAACCAACTTCAAGAGATTGTTGCAGGTCGGATATCATGCTAACAAATGACATAGAGGCCAGAATAGTTATCCTAGACTTCCATTAATTTGCAAAAGACTACCAGGACTATCAAGAGAGTCCCTAGAGGAACTGCGAAGTGTAAAGAGCTTCCCTGGACTATCGGGAATTTCTCTAACAGACTCTGAATTATCAACAACTGAAAGCTTATAGTTGAAACTTCAGGAATTGATTGAAAATTGGTTCGACAAGGCTAAAAACAGTAAACAAGGCTCATTGAAGCATGGGATAAGTTGATGACTCCCTCATTCTCCTCGAGTATAACCAGGCATAATTAGATACATAAAATAAAATATAATGGAGAATGGAGAACTGGTCCACAACAAGAAGAAATGATGAAAATAGTATCAAAGCAGATTACAGGACCAGTAACTCTAAGCCTAATATAACCGGGATTGATGCACCAAATTTTAATATAGTTTTTACTTCTAACACTTTTAAGTAGTACTAAAGGCAAAATAACAGTTTTGAAGGACATGGAAACACAAGATCCCTTTGATTATGCCTTTATTCTTTTCTTCTTATAAGAGATGCAATATCAATATCAATATCAATATCAAGTCTTATATCAAGTTTTCTTGTTGTATTTCTTCTTGTACCCAACTTGTATGTGTAGCTTTTATGGTGTGTTAATGGCTGAATATCATTGACAGGTGGAAGGAAAGATATTAATCAGATTAGATAGTGGAAAGGATGAGGAGAACTGGCAGCTAATTGTAGGATGTAACCTTCCAGGGAAATGGGTTCTTCATTGGGGAGTTACTTATGTCAACGACATTGGCAGGTTTGGTTGACTACGTAGTGATAGTTATCTCTTCTTGCTCTCTTGTTACAGTACATGTTCCAATACTTTGAACAAAGCTTATAACAATTAAAATTTGCACACACACATTAATGTATGTATGAGCATATGTTTGTAAATATATTTATCTCTCTCCATATATGTGTGTGTGTGTATGTGTGGGTAAATAACATAGTTTTGGTCTAGTTGAGAAAAGATTCCATCATGTTCTTCATGACTGGCACATGTGTTTTCATCTATTATGATCTCAAATATCCTCTGCCCTGCGTTATCCTATGTATCAAGAGTTAGGTCGTTGTTGATCATTGGATTCCCATTTACACCTAATGTTTTTAACCTATGCCATCATCACATAAATCACATTGATTTTCATGGTTTCTTATTCAATGCCTGTAGTGAATGGGATCAGCCTCCTGTTGAGATGATACCCGAGGACTCTATTTCCATAAAGGTATCTGCTTTACTCAATTTTGTTCTGGTCAAGTTCACTTCATTGCTTTTTGGTGGAATATTTAAGATGTTTTTCCCCATCTTTTCAGGACTATGCAATTGAGACCCCTTTAACGAAATCGTCGACAGTGACAGAAGCAGATTCAATTTACGAAGTGAAAATTGATTTTAACACTAAAAGCTCAATTGCCACTATTAATTTTGTCTTAAAGGTAATAGTTGAAGTTGTTAGCGGTTGATTATCTTCTTTTGCGTTGTAATTCTGTCTCTTTGCACTTAATTACTCAGTTGCACGTCTCTGAGATGATTTAGGATGAAGAAACTGGATCTTGGTATCAATACAGAGGGAGAGATTTTAAGGTGCCACTTATGGCTTTCTCCACTGATGATGGCAATGCTGTAGGAACTAAACAGGGTTTTGCCGTATGGCCAGGTTGGACGATACAATATTTTTTCTAAGCCGACTCTATGTTGATCTACAGAATGAATATATTGTGTGATCGCTAAATTTTGTTACTTTTAAAACTAGAACAAGATGGTTAGCATATCTATTATTTGAACAGGGTCTTCAGGGCAGTTATCCAGCATGCTGATCCAATCAGATGGCGAAGGTGAAAATAAAAGCGATGACTCGAAAGAATCTATTCAGCAAAAGAGGAGCCTTCAGAGTTTCAATGAAGAGCATTACATTATAAAAGAAACCCTGCTTGAGAACTCCATGAATGTTTACATGAAAAGATGTTCCGAGGCATCTAGTAATCTTCTGCGCATAGAAACTGATATCCCTGGTGATGTTATTGTTCATTGGGGAGTCTGCAAGGATGAGAGTAAGAAGTGGGAAATTCCTGTTGGACCGTATCCAGCTAATACATCAGTATTTAAGAACAAGGCTTTGCGTACTCAATTGCCGGTATGCTTATATCACTAATTCTTGCACAATTTATAAATACCTGAAGTACATAGCAGATGATGGGTGGCAATATTGTCTGCTCTTTACATGTATTTCTGTATATTAGTGATGTAGGGATTTTTTTGGGTAGCCGTGGTTGTCCGGGCCAGCTTGAGCGCACCTTAACTGATCCCGGGGCCTTGGAGAACAGCTAGGAAAATCCTCAGCCTTAGAGGGACTCGAAAAGGTGACCTCTTGGGACGAGCCCTAAAGGCCCAAGTCTTGTTGCCGGTTGAGCTAACCCCTCAAGGTTAATGATGTAGGGATTTTGATAAAATGTGCAAATAAAAAAAGTAGGAAGTCAATAATATACTTTTATCACTTTGTGAAATGACTGATGCAGCTTAAACAGTAAAAATAGCGCATTTAGTTAGACGTTGCATTAGTTCATGAATCATGACATGAATTCTCTCTTTAAATAGAGAGAGAAAGAAAAACATCTTTTTTCTAGTCCAATTCTGTTCAGTGTTGCGATTATTTCTGTTTCTGAATGTTATATGGCTTCGACATATACATTGTAGGCTTGTATATATTCACAATAGGAAACAAGTATTCATACCTTGTTTCATAGGGGAACACATCTTGAATGGTGTAGATTCATGCATTACAAGTGGAGTTAGGAAAATGCTTCATTAGTTGCATTTTGGTTTAGGAATTAAAAGAGAAGCTTCTTCTCTTCTTAATCATTATACCCATGAGTAAATCAGATGCGTTCAAAGGCCTTCCTGGTCTTAAAACTTCAGGTTCCAATTTCCTGGATTGTAGACCAGTTTTGCTCATGAAGTTCTAAGATAAAAAAGAACTAATGGAATGATGGTAGCTTTTAATGAGGATTGTGATTTACTTGGAGGTAGAAAATGGATGTTATTCAAGTTCTATTTATCTAAGGACAGGAAAAAAGTATTACATGTTCCATTTCTGATGTGAATTCTAAGGGGTAGTGGTGAGAGTCAACATATCACACAAGACTTTGCAGTTTGTTGAAACCTATTGAACCATCGGGAATCTTCAGGTTTATACTAGTTGGTACTTATTTGGTAGATGCTAATTGCTAGTGCACCTTCTTTGCAGATAAAAGAAGATGGGCAGGGCTGCTCTGGAGTATTTTCATTAGATGAAGAAACGACAGGATTCCTTTTTGTTTTGAAACTTAAAGATGACACATGGATTAATTGTATGGGGAATGATTTTTACATACCGATCCCAAAGGAAAGTATAGAAGGTCCCGGAGAAAATAATATCTCTGGGAGTGATGTGGAAGTCGATCAAGAAGTTTCTGTATATACTAATGATATCATCAATGAAATCAGACATCTGGTAACTGGCATATCCGGGGGAGCAAACCAAAAAACAAAAGGCAAAGAGGCACAAGAAACCATTCTTCAAGAGATTGAAAAGTTAGCTGCAGAAGCCTATGGTATCTTCAGAAGCTCTGTTCAAAGTATACCAGAGGTCGAGTCTGATGCTGAGGATGTCGAGGACCATGTAAAAGTAAGTTCAGCAGTTGGTTCAGGTTTTGAAATTCTGTTACAAGGATTTAATTGGGAGTCCAACAAGTCTGGAAGATGGTATCTGGAACTAGAAGAAAAAGTGGAAGAGTTGGCCTCACTTGGCTTCACCATTGTTTGGTTGCCCCCACCAACAGAATCTATCTCACCTGAAGGCTACATGCCACGGGATCTATATAATTTGAACTCCAGGTACATATTATAATGGTAGACGTAAAGCTGTTAACTAAAAGAGTGCTTTCAATTATGCTCTATTAGTATTCTTGTTAATTTTACTAAAACAATGGCCTCTTATTTAGTTTCCTATTCTCAGAGTGAAGAATGATGCGGATTTGTAAGAGTTCGACTGACGTTCAGATGTGTTGATCAGGTATGGAAGTGTTGATGAGTTGAAGGCACTTGTGAAGAAATTCCATAAAGCTGGTCTTAGGGTTCTCGGGGATGCAGTCATAAATCATCGTTGTGCACATTATCAGAACAAAAATGGCGTTTGGAATATTTTTGGTGGTCTATTGAATTGGGACGATCGTGCAGTTGTTGCGGACGATCCGCATTTTCAGGTATAATGCAGTCCCCACGTATGATCTTTGAGAATTTTCATTTATTTTGATGGTGATATTATTGAGCATTTTAGAACAAAAAGGCTTTTACTGGCATTACTTGATCTTGTTCTGCCTCCTTTTCCTTGTAGGGGCGAGGAAACAAGAGTAGTGGAGATAATTTCCATGCTGCTCCAAATATTGATCATTCACAAGAGTTTGTGAGGAAAGATCTTGGTGAATGGCTACGCTGGCTTAGGTTAGTCTTGATGGTTTATATGCATTTGTTGTTGAATCAGTTAGTTAAAGGCAATTACTAGATTATTTGAAGATTTGAGCTCCATTCTTGTAAATCCAGCCAAATATATAATTTTATAACTTGGGTAAGTGCAGGAAAGAGATTGGGTACGATGGATGGAGGCTGGATTATGTTAGGGGATTTTGGGGTGGTTATGTAAAGGAGTATATGGAAACTAGTGAACCCTACTTTTCTGTTGGTGAGTATTGGGATTCTCTAAGTTACACGTATGGTGCGATGGATCACAATCAAGATGCCCATCGGCAGAGGATTATTGACTGGATAAATGCTACCAATGGAACTGCTGGAGCCTTTGATGTCACAACAAAAGGAATTCTTCATTCTGTAAGTGTATTTTAGAATACTAAAAATGTCCGTTATCATTTTTGAAACACTTGCAGTTTGGATCCATCCATAAATGTTTATATATATACAGGCAATTGAAAGATGTGAATACTGGAGATTATGTGATTCAAATGGAAAACCACCAGGTGTTGTTGGCTGGTGGCCCTCTCGTGCTGTCACCTTTATCGAAAATCATGATACTGGTTCTACACAGGTATTCACTGATTTCAGTTGAAACCATTCCCCATGAATTTAGCATACATTCAGAAATCAAGGGGATCAAGAAGGGCAGTATAGTAATGGTTGGATCCTTTTCAAAATTTATTAATTTATTGGACTTGGTTGCAAATTAAAGGGTCACTGGCGGTTTCCTGGTGGAAAGGAGATGCAAGGATATGCTTACATCCTGACTCATCCTGGAACACCATCGGTCTTCTACGACCATTTGTTCTCCCACCACAAGTCCGATATTTCTGCACTTATCTCGATTAGGAACCGCAACAAGATCCAATGCCGGAGTACAGTAAGTATCATAAATTTCAGGAGTTCATTATTATTTACGGATATAATTAATATAGTAAACAGAGGTAGTGTTTGGTTCATAATTAATCATTCCTGTTTCTGTTATATATATATGTGTATAGGTTAGAGTGACCAAGACAGAAAGAGATGTTTATGCAGCCATAATTGATGAAAAGGTGGCAATGAAGATGGGACCGGGCCATTACGAACCCGAAAGTGGGTCCCTCAACTGGTCGGTGGCGTATGAAGGCAACGATTACAAGGTATGGGAAGCATCATAAACTCATGATCACCTGTTATGATACCTTGGCATTGGTTGATGTTTAGCAAGCCAAGTTTTGTATACTAAAGAGAGTATTGTATTGATTGATAATGAATTTGTAAGAAATCATGTTAATAATTAAGAGTATATATATAATATGAAGCTGCAAATGATGTTTAGTTAAACAAGGGGACATGATTTGGCATAAATAAAAGTTGTAATTGGATTCATCCTTCCAAGTGTTATTACATTTTCATGTAAACAAACAATCAGACATATGTTGATGAAAGACTGAATTGTGAGCAATATGTATGACACGTGGATTGGAGTGGGCCAAACAACTAATAGAACTCATGAACACTCGTATCTAGAGACCTTAAATACGCAAAATTAGACTATGTACATGTTAGAATATGGCAGATTTGCTTTTGTAATATAAACAGAATTGAGGACGTGATAATCACTATTCTTAAAGAATATTAGCCTCCACTATTTATGCCGGTGGTTCAAGACTAATTTCTTCCCAGGATTCAACCTCAATTAATAGAACTTTATGCAGCGTACATAAAGTTCACATGAACATCAAACGATTGCAATTTCGTATGTATAGAAAGTGTATCAGATTATGTTATCTATTCATACGACCATATGCACCCTTATATAGTAATTAAAACGAACCAACATGATTTTTCATGAATTAACACACTTTTTGGAAAGTCAACTGCCAAAATACGTTTTTCCCTCCAAAAATAACTGCCATTAACAGAATTAATTCTGTATAAAAATAATGACAGAAATTATTTTCGAAGGATGCAAAGTGCCAAGTCTTTGATTTGTAATATATTATAATTATAAACCAAATGAATCATCCACCAATTCCCTCTAAAAAAACCTCCTAAAAGACTTTCAAACATTTGAGTGGAATACTACTTATTAACACACTTTCACTTTTCTCACCCACCTGTGTGGGATACATAATACACAAAATTGTAGATAAAACCCATAAGTTCCAACAGTACAGAGTCATGTTATATACTTTGCTAATTGAATACCAGTCATATATAATTGTTTTTAAAGAGTTTTGCGGTTTTAGGTTGCTTGTAGCTGGATGTCCATGTTGTGATTTAAAACATGAATACGTTAGTTATAGGACTCTCAAGTTCCCCTAATGCGTCATTTAAAGAGAAGATGGTTTTATGCAAAATAACTTGCTCCTACGTGAAGTAGGACCCGAATACGAAATCAATATAAGGACTCAATTGTAAAAATTGGTCACCACCCTAACGGTCGTTAGTAACAATTGTCAAGTGCCATCATGTGCTAGTCACATGAGTTTCCGTAGTTTTAATAAAATAACTTTTACTACAGAAATGTTAGGACCATAGACGAACCTAGTTAAGTGCCATGAGTGACACGTGCTACCGTATCGTTTCTCTGCTGAAGGGTAAAAAATTTAGGTTTCGTGAACGGTGCAACTGTATTATTTTGTTGTATGTCACCGTATGTATTTTGAAACTACAATGAGAACAAGTTTTATTCGGTAGAGTTGGTTTGCAAGGCTTTTATTCCACCCCACACCTAAGTTCGAATCATGTCAGGGTCATTTTTTTAGTCAAACGGTGCCAACGTTTGAAAAAAATTTCCTATATTTTTTTTTCTTATGGTCAAATGGTGCCACCGTTAAAAAAAATCATGGGTCCATCCCTGTTTGAAGATGCCACTCTTCCTATATATGCACATGTCATACTCATATGGTATCAAGAGAGCTATGTATTAGAAATAATAATATTATACATAATTAGTTAGCCATTATCATTAATTCAGCATATATTCCAATTATAGTTTAGTCAATGATTGTTGTAATTTACCTTAT
>NC_037542.1:8347836-8349313 GCF_001531365.2 Cynara cardunculus var. scolymus | reverse complement strand
TGTTCATCCTTTACCCTATTCATCCATGGCTTCCACCATCATCACCATTACCGCCTCCACTCACTTCAACATCAAACTCACTGCCCAGAACTTCCCCGTATGGAGACGTCACGTTCAATCCTCGTTGGTCGGCCTTGATCTTGCTGGCTACATCACTAGTGACACCCCAGCGCCAGACAAAACTCTTGCCGATTCCAAACCCAACCCGGCCTATGCCTATGGGCTCGCCAAGACCAGAGCATCTATAGCGCTATTTTAGGCTCCTGTTCTGATGAAATCCAGCCACTTATCGCATCCGCATCCACTGCTAAGGATGCCTGGGATCGCCTATCAGCCTCCTTTGCGAGCACTTCTYGATCCCGCATCATCTCTCTAAAAACCAAACTCACCAAAAATCCTAAAGGAACCAAGCCTGTTGCTGAGTTCCTCAATGAAATGCGCTCGATCGCTGACGAGCTAGCGCTCGTTCAAAATCCGATCAGTGACGAGGATCTTATGGTTCATATTCTCTCTCAATTGGGAAATGAATATGCATCTCTCACTGCTGCGTTCAAGGTTCGTGACACCCCGCTCACATACCCGGATCTCTTTGACAAGCTAGTGAACTTTGAACGTTCCTTGGCAGCTGCTGAGCCTATTCCCTCCATCATTGCAACAGCCAATACTACCCAACGGCAGCCGGCTCGCAACTCTTTTCGTTCCGCCTATGATCTGTCCAACCGAAACACTCGTTTCCAACCCTCTTCGTCCCAGCGACCAAATCGTTTCACCAAGTCTCAACCAAGTTCCAACCCTGCCCGTTCGCCTCAATTCTGCAACTTTTGCAACATACCCGGTCATGAGACCCGTGATTGTCGGAAACTTGTTAAGTTTCTCAAAGACAATCAAGTCATGTTAACAAACAACCCGTCCAACCCGATTGCTAACCTAGCCACGTCTGCTCCAGCAAACTCAATGTGGATGATGGACAGCGGTGCTTCCCACCATCTCTCCTCCTGTCCGGCTACTCTCACCTCCGTCTCCGACTACGGAGGTCCCGATGAAATCCGCCTTGGTGATGGTACTGGTTTAACCATCACACATCTTGGTTATACTAGTTTTTTCAATAAAACTAAATCTTATCTTTACGTGATGTTCTATGTGTTCCTAGCATGCGTACTAATCTAATTTTTGTTGCAAAATTGTGTCGTACTAATCACGTTTCCGTTGAATTCTTTCCTCTTCATTTTGTTGTAAAGGATCTCAACACGGGGGCGTCTATCATGCGGGGGGAGAACATCAATGATGTGTACTACCTCAACTCTTCACCCTCATCTCCTCAAGTGAATGCAATCACCTCAACCTCACCTCTCCAATGGCATCATCGGCTTGGACATCCGTCGTTTCGTATTTTTCAACTTCTTTGTAAAGACCTCGGTCTTAACTTTAAGTCCTTGTCAAGTTCTACCTTTCATTGTCAATCTTGTTCTATGAATAA
>NC_037542.1:8326480-8346191 GCF_001531365.2 Cynara cardunculus var. scolymus | reverse complement strand
GTATGTCAATCAACAATTCCCGACACACGTGTGCAAGCTCCGTCGATCCCTATACGGACTCAAACAAGCACCACGTGCTTGGTATATGGCTCTCACCACCTTCTTGGTCGAGTTTGGTTTTCTCAAATCCCATGCGGATGCCTCGCTCTTTATCTACAATCGCGATGGGGTCACTTGTTATTTTTTAGTCTATGTCGACGACATAATCTTGACAAGCAACAACGATGCGTTTGTCAATACCTTTGTTCAGCGCCTCTCCTCTCGCTTCTCTCTAAAAGACTTAGGGTCTCCTAGTCACTTTTTGGGTGTTGAACTCATACCCACCACGCATGGCCTGTTCCTTTCGCAGCACCGCCACATCCATGATCTCCTAACAATGCATAAAATGGATGGCGCAAAGGTTGTTCAGACACCTTTATGCTCCACACAGGTGTTAACTCTTGAGGACGGGACACCCAAAGTTGACCCGACGCCATATCGAAAGCTTGTAGGTTCGCTGCAATATCTTGCCTTTACTCGTCCGGATATCTCCTTTGCGATAAATAAACTGTCTCAATTCATGCATCAACCCACTCAAACACATTGGCAGGCTCTCAAACGCTTGCTACGATACCTCAAGGGAACTATTTATCATGGGCTTTTCTTACGCAAACACTCACCTCTTGAGCTCACTGCCTTCTCCGATTCTGATTGGGGGGGTGTGTCCTCCGCTGGCCGTTCCACAACTGCTTATGTCATTTATCTTGGCGGCAATATTATCTCATGGAAGTCTGCTCGTCAAAAGTCGGTTTCGCGCTCCTCCACCGAAGCTGAATATAAAGCGCTTGCAAATGTCGCCGCCGAACTTGCATGGGTCGAAAATCTTCTCAAAGAGCTTGGTATCTCAATAYCGGTCTCACCTCTCCTTTATTGCGATAATACCGGTGCTACGTATTTGTGTGCTAATCCAGTGTATCATTCACGAATGAAGCATGTGGCCTTAGATTATCATTTCGTTCGTGAAAAGGTGGCTGCCGGTACTCTTCGAGTTCATCATATCAACACTAAAGATCAACTAGCGGATGCTCTCACTAAACCGCTCTCCCGGGCTCCTTTCTTGCACTTAAGATCCAAGATTGGCATTTCTGACGGAACCTCCATCTTGCGGGGGTGTATTAGCAATAATAATGTTATACATAATTAGTTAGCCATTATCATTAATTCAGCATATATTCCAATTATAGTTTAGCCAATGATTGTTGTAATTTACCTTATTTATCTCCTGTAATTGTGCATCTCCTTTGTATATATAGTTATGTAAATGATATTGAAAGATTACTTTTCCAATTACCTTTTCACTATGAATGTTATATGATGTAGAATATGAATTGTTCTCATCAAAGCATCTGGTATTAGATGATGAATAACATCGGTCTTGTGTTTCAGGTTCCGCACAAAATATAGTGATATTGTTTGTGTATTTTTTTTTGAAGTATATAATATTGTATGTGTACTTATTTGTGTCTCTCTGATATTCAGGCTTGATTTTTATCTGGTTCATCTCCTCTTCGTTTGTTTACCATCACTCGGTAAACATCTTAACTCATTAAGTTCAAAGTATACAATATTTCATCTTTGTAGTGGCCTAAAGGCTTATATTTTATGTATCAGTTGTCTATTTGGTTGCTCTTGTTACAATTATTATTCATTTTTAATCTCTTTTTTAATTTTTTTGTGTCAAAATCTATGGCAGTAGTTAGAGAAAAGACGAGTTGAAGAAGCCAAGAAAACAAAGGCAGTCGAAGGAGGCTCAGCTCGTGATGAGAAGTAAAACACGGATGGTTGGTGCGTGAAATGCAATCGGTATATCTCCTTAAACCAGATATACATATTGATCCCGATTTTCGATTTTGTATGGCAACAATCCCTTTTAGTTTCTTTCTTGAGGTATTAAAATTAGCAACTTACGAGCAGGATACAAAAGTTACTGTGATGAATATAACCATATTTGCTGAACTTTTTTTGTTTATAGATAGATATAGCAACTTAAATTAAGCTCGCTTAACTTAACGAGTCGAACTCCATAACAACAATGTTCGAATCGACTTGTTTAAAAGCTCGATTAAGCTTTACGAGTTGAGTTAAGCCGAGCCATTTGTTTATACACTTTTTTGAGTCAAACATACTTATATGTTACACATTATATAATTAAAATAATAAAATCATCAAGCTTGAGCAAAATAAAACGAGGTAACCAATCTTGAGTTCGAGCTCAAATATCGAAAAAAATATTCGAGGTTGAGTCTGATATATTTTTTCGAGTCGAGTTCAAACAGGGGCGGATCTACCTTGTAAAAGGTGGGGGGAAAGGCCCCCATTAAAAAATTTAAAAAAATGAATTTTCTAAGGGTAAAAGTTGTTTTTTTTACTTTCTACCATGGTTTTCCTCCGTAATTTCTTGTTAGGCCCCCACCAACTAAAGAAAGTATCTTGAAATCAACCAAAAAACTGAAAAGTTCCTCGAAATTGATAAAAAAAACCCTTAAAAAATCCCTAAAAATAATCCAAAAAACTTCAAAAATCTCTTGGAATGGTGGAATAAGGCTAAAAACACATCGGGCGACTTTATGGACGTTTAAGCTACCTTAAAGGTGCCCCCACTAGACCAAAATCCTGGATCCGCCACTGTTCAAATGACTTACTACTCAATTTGACTAGGCCCATTTACACCCTATTCATATATACCATTTAAAAACTTTTAATGAGATGTATTCAAATAGAATGCAATCGAAGAGAACACGAAGATTTTATTCAAGTTATGTCGAAGAGTCCAACATATGAAAAAGCTACAAGTATTGGGAAACTAAATTCACGTTCGCTTCCATCAAGGAACACCGAGGTTACTCAATGACAAAAAGCAACTCTTATCCAACCGTAAACAATTTATTTGTAGCATGGACTTATATATGCCATCGTAACTTTCATTATGTCTGTCTTCATGGTACAATATATCCTGCAATGAACAAGAAAACAAATAAATACATAAGCATATGAATGCAAATTGATAATAGTTATAACATGTTTACTTACTCCCACACTTCTTTCCGACTGGTCTATTTTTGTTGTTGCATCGCTTAGGGATGCTTATTGCGATTGCAGGCTTTATACCAGCCTTTCGAGCCAATGGTGAGAGCAAGAC
The DNA here is from genome assembly GCF_001531365.2 of Cynara cardunculus var. scolymus. Lineage (NCBI taxonomy): Eukaryota > Viridiplantae > Streptophyta > Magnoliopsida > Asterales > Asteraceae > Cynara > Cynara cardunculus. The sequence continues at coordinate 8,343,013 of NC_037542.1, read as the reverse complement.
TGCGCAAAGACATTTCGGAGCAGTCTTGATTAAAACATTTACTTTCGTACAACACATAGGTGGTACCTTAGCCCTAGCATTCCCACCGGCACCTAAACACGGGCTCAAGCTAAGTGCGGCAGATCGAATGGGTATTCTACCGCACTCACCCGCTGCAGCGACTTCCCTGAAGAAAGTCGGTGTAGCCAACAAATAGGCAATGAATAGAGTTGCAAAGGCAAAAGATGTAGTAGATGCCATTAGAGTGTAAGTAGTTTAGTTAGGTTGAGAAATGTGGAGGGGTTATTGGTGCATATAAAAAGGGTAATGAGCAAAGAGAATGTGAGTGGAGTGGGTGTGGGATAATACGTGGAGGGAGTATGTGGTTGAGTTGCATTTTAAGCATATAAATTTATCAAAGGTAATGATTTTTGTGATGTTGGTGGTGCATAACGTTTAGGTGACATAAGAACATGCTACTTCATTTACTCCCTTTCTATTCTCAAAAGCAAAATAATAATAATAATAATAAGACAGTTTATCATATGCTTATTTGAGTAAGTATTTACCAAGTTATATTATCTTACCGGATGAATATGGTAAGAACTAAAAATCTTACATGGTAAGAACGACTGAACGAGACAATGAGTGAGAGTCTTACCAAGTAAGTGAGGGCAATGACTCTTACCACGGTCAGCTCTTACCGGATAAATTGTTGCATAGAAAGCCGTTTCTGTTGACTAAGGTAAGTAAATAATAATATTAAATTTTACCAATATATACTTACCGAATAAGTGTTTGGTAAATGGCCCCGAAATCTATTTTGTTTTTAAAAATCTTCATTTTCATGTTTTGTTATAGGGAAATTGAGTTTAGAGTAAGTCAAACTTGTTTACAGATATTATAATAAAATTGGATTTATATGATGTCAATAATTTTTAAGTGTTCTGAAAGACTATATTATAAGACTTAAGTTTATAGGATTAAAGAATAAAATGTCATATCTTATCTAAATGTGTTGTATTAAGTTTATATGCCATTTTAAAACATTTTAATAAATTTTTGATGATGTTTTTTTAATATTAAACATTGTCTTAGCTAGCTTGTAGGATAATTTTGGGAAATGTTCTATGAACACATCTTTTATAGGATACCTGTTTTTATGAGATATTTTTTCAAATAATGTCCTATGATGTAAGCAATATGACCTTTTTTTTAAACATAAAAATGTCATAAAATATGTTATTTCACCTCATAAAATCAAACAATTTTCGTTCATATGTTATTTCACCCCATGAAATCAAATGTAATTTTGGAAAATAAAAAACCTCAAATCTATGAACATACTTCTACTCTTGAAGGGGATGTGGCTGGTTTTTCAGAAGGCGACTTCAACACCGTTGTAGATCCCTATTCGTTTTCTTTAATACCGTTGCAAATTTAGATGGCGGCTTCAGATCTAGAATTGATTGGAAATCAACACCAAACCAAGAAAAAGAACGAAACCAACATACTAGGGCAAAATAACAGCCACTTTTCGAACATAAAACCTAATTAAGAAGGACCACCCAAAATTAAACTAAAGGAAGATTAAAGGAGACAAAAATGAAACTCAACCCACTCCTAAGAACGATTCCAGCATGAGAAGAGAGACCCTCCCGAAAATGAGCAAAAATTGAACCAATAGTTGTGGCATAGTGGTTGAGGTCTTAAGGGATATGAAGGAATATTTCATCTGCCCAGGGTTGAATTTCAGGCATACACAACAATTTTAACGGAGCTGATTTCATTCGAATCACAGTTTGTCGGGTTTAGTCTAGGCATAGTCTGGGACACCCTTCCAACAATTGTGGCCAATGAGGAAAAATGATTTTAGGTCCAAGAAACCCAAAATAGATTATAGAATCAAGAAAAATGAGAATAAAAAGATGAAAGGAACCCAAATCGAATCCGAACACTAAGGGGATGTTTGAGAAAAACGGCTGCTCATTTTGTATCTTGGGATCTTATTTGAAATGGGAAGATCTAGGATAGACGGCCAACATCCTGGAGAGAGAGAAAAATTGAACCAATAGTTGTGGCATAGTGGTTGAGCTCCTAAGGGTTATGGTGGAATATCTCATCTGTCCAGGATTGAATTTCAGGCATACACAACAATTTTATCAGAGCTGATTTGAACGTATGGAGTCGGACATAATTTTCGTAGGAGGCCCAAACGAGGTCGGTTTTGGACGAAACTTTGCATGAGCCTTCGGGGACATAAAAAATCAAGGTTCCAACAAAAAAAATCTGGATTTGGGGTTTGGATTTTCCCGAGGGCTGGCCCGGGTGGAGCGGGACGCCTCGGGAGGGCGTTTATGTCCGTTTCACGATCAAACGGAGCCGGTTTTGCACGAAAGTTTGCATGAGACCTCAATAAAATATTTAAACATGCGCTGAATGAGTAGAAGTACTTTTACATCCCGGGATTTTCCCAGGGTCGGGCCCGGGGAGCCGGAACGCCGATGGAGGCATGTACGACCATTTCATGATCAAACGAGCACGAATTTGGACGAAACTTTGTGTGAGCCTTCGGAAACATATATGAACAATGTTGGGACATAAAACCCATGTTCTTGGGACGGGTTATTTTTGGGGCCGGGAACAGGCTCCCGGCATGCGGGCAAGGGGTGCCTCATGTGGGAAATCTCGGCCACAACACCAGGAATAGTCTGCCCGTTTGATCATGCGGTCAGAAGGCATCGGGCGAGATTGGCCTTGGCCCGGATTGCCAAGGAGTTCTTGATAGGGTTGTGCGGTCACAACGCACCGGGCATGTTTGGCCATGGTTCGGCTTGCCTAGGCGTTCTTGATATGGTCGTGCGGGCATAAGGCACCAGACGTGCTTGGCCTTGGTTCGGCTTGCCTACGCATTATGGATAGGGTCGTGGGGTCACAAGGCACCGGGCGTGCTTGGCCTTGCCCAGCTTGCCTATGTGTTCTTGATAACGTCGTGTGGGCACGAGGCACCAGGCGTGCTTTCTCAGGCCCGACTTGTCTTGGTGTTCTTGATAGCGTCATGCGGGCACTAGGCCCCGGTCGTGCTTGCCTTGTGCCGACTTGCTTAGGCGTTCTTGATAGCGTCATACAGGGACAAGCATCGGGCGTGCTTGCCTTGGCTTGGCTAGACTAGGCGTTCTTGAAAGCGTTGTGCGGACACAAGGCACAGAGCCTTGGCCCGAATTGCCTTGGCGTTCTTGATAGCGGCATGGGCGCACAAAGCACCAGGAGTGCCTTGCCTAGCCCGACTTTTGGGTTACAATTGCATTTATGAGCACCAAGTCCGTAAAAAAATCTTCACTTCTTGTCACCCACATTCACTGGTTGTTTGCTAAACTTAATCCTATAGGGGGGCCGGATTGTAGGAAGTGGGCAATAAGTTTTTTGGTTTTTTCATGTTACAACTTTCGTACCAATTCGGTCGAACCACTTTCCTCCTCTCTTCTTTTCTTCAGACCGATGAAGGACGTAGGAATTGCCCTTAACTGTTCGGAAGGCTGAAATAGCTTTCTCGGGAGCCTCACTTCCGCATCTGTCGTATCGGGAGAGCTTGCTTCGTGGCGGAGCATTTAATGCATGGCTTCAACTCCTAATTCTACCTTTAAAGGGCTTTGTTTAGGCTAAGGAGTTGTTGTTCAAAATACAAGATTAAGTTCAAATGAGAATGGGAAATAAATATATGAGAAGTTAGGAACCAACCATTAAATAAGTTATTCATAATGAATAGCCCAAAATATTCATGAGTATTATCCAGCATGATTTTCATTATTCATCACGAATAGTTGGTTCCTAAGTTGTCAAAATATTTAGGTTTCTCATTTGAAGACATAGGCGGACCTAGTTAAGTGCCATGGGTGGCACGTGCCACCGTATCGTTTCTCCGCCGAAGGGTAAAAAATTTAGGTTTCGTGAACGGTGCAACCGTATTATTTTGTTGTGTGCCTCCGTATGTATTTTGAAACTACAATGAGAACAAGTTTTATTTGGTAGAGTTGGTTTGCAAGGCTTTTATTCCACCCCACACCCAAGTTCGAATCGTGTTAGGGTCATTTTCTTAGTCAAACGGTACCACCGTTTGAAAAAAAATTCTTATATTTTTTTTTATGGTCAAATGATGTCTATTTAAAAAAAATTCTGGGTCCGTCCCTAATTAGGACAAATCATTAAAACAGTTAAATAACAAAACATGAGTACATAACCTAGACATTACTACACATGGCACTTTTATGAACGACCTTATCTATCGGTTAGTACCAACAAGTGGGTTTTCAATTAGTCTCATTCAGTCTTGATGGTTTCTTAGTTGTTTTAGACGGGTTTCACATCTGTGTTGATAAAAACTAAAAGTAGTAGGTTATGGTTTTATACATATAAACATGCAATAAATCAATCAATAGGTTGTTGATAGAAAATGAAGATGATAAGTTATGGTTTTACACGCATAAACACACTAGGTCAATGAATGGATTATCGACCGGTCTCGATAGGTTGTTGATCTGTCTCGATGGGTTCTCGATCGATCTTGATCGGTGTTGGATTACGGTGATGAAGAACGCAATGCCATGTTATGTATTTACGACATTGAATAAAGTTTGAAGAAGGTGATGTCGAGTTACAGACTGGTGATGTTGAGCTGTTGTACGCATCTGCATGTACATAAAAATTATAATGAATATTACACATACATAGCATTTCATGTTAAAAATGGTTTTAAAAAACTATATCGAGATGGATGCCAGTATCGAAGAAAATGAAATTCTTATTTTTTTTTAATATAATTTGTTTGATTAAAATATTAATAATTTTTAAGATAATTTAGGGGCTGTTTGTTTGGCTCTTAATGGTTACATTAAGAGCCAACCTCTTAATCGGTAAGAGGTAAGGAGTGTTTGGCAAAAAAAATTAAGCCTCTTAATGGTTACAACACCCTCTTAACCATTTTGCATCCAAGGGTTCACTCAACCATTCAGATCCTTCTTTTTCCAATTTTACCCTCCTTCCTCACATGTCGCTCACAGTCACAGCTCCTCCCCCACCCTCTCCTTCCTCTCGTCGCCGGTCTTCAAAGCCCCTCCCCCACCCTCTCGTCGCCGGTCTGCACGTCGCCGCTCGTCGCCGCCACAAGTCACCGCTGCACGTCGCCGCTCCACGTCGCCCCTCGTCGCTGCCGCAAGTCGCCGCCTCTCGTCACCGCTGCAAGTCGCCGCTCCATGTCACCCCTCGTCGCCGCCGCAAGTCGCCGCCTCTCGTCACCGCTGCACGTCGCCGCTCCACGTCGCCCCTCGTCGCCGCCTCTCGTCACCGCTGCAAGTCGCTGCTCCACGTCGCCCCTCATCGCCGCAGCAAGTCGCCGCTCCACGTCGCCGCTCGTCTCCAGTCGCCACTCGTCTCCAGTCGCCACTCGTCTCCAGTCGCCGCTCATCTCCAGTCGCCTCCATCCTTTTCCTCGCTCAGGTATTATTCTGCCCATTGTTATACTGTATCTTGAAACAACAGATCTTGAAATACCAGGAAACAAACATAAATTTCAGGAACCTTATACCCATTGTTATTGATTATCAAACCTGATTATACCTTATTGTTATTGATTCACAAGCCTGCTGTATGTGCACTTCAATTTCATGGGTTTATGCACACTGTATGTTGAAATTATGGGTTTATGCACAAAGGGTTAAAATGGTAATTTACTCTTATTCAGAGAACAGTTACCAAACAACATTATTTCATTCAGAACTTAACCATTCTGGCCCTCTTAATCATTCTGACCACTTAACTATTTTGCACTAAATCATTCAGCAACTGCCAAACAGCCCCTTAATTTAACAATTAGGTGGGTAAAAGTTTTTAATTAAATAAAAGAAAAAAATATATAATAAAATGTGACAATGATTGAAATGAATGTCATTTTTACCCCTCATCATCTTAATTAACAGGTTTAACTAAAAAGTCTATTTAATGTGAATTTTTGGACTAAATAGAAAGACTCACAATGTTAAATTGGTTTTTATTTGAAATTTCTGCTTTCTCTCTCTCTCTCTATATAATACAAACTAATCAATTAAGATATACAAATGATAAAAGTTCATAAAAATGATTTTGAATATTTATGGCAGATGATTATAGTTTATTAATTATGATCAACGTCTCATATTAAGAAACAATCTATATATTTATAAAACCAAATATTCATTAGATTAGACCACTACTAGAATAAAGACTATTTCCGGCGCATTTTTCGGCGGCTGGAATCCGACGGAAATTTACCGGCGGATTTCCGTGGGACAACAAAAAAGTCAACTTATATTGACTTCCGCCGGTAAATGTATTCTGATGAAATTTCCGACGGATTTCCGGCGAATTTCATAATTACTTATTTTAATCTTGTATTTAAATCTAATTACAACAATTTACCGGCGGATAATTAATTATTTTTTTAAAATTAAGATCTGCCGAAAATCCGCTGGAAATAGTTATATATATACCGGAAAATGGTAATATACGCCGGTGGCTCTGCCGGAAAATAAATCACCGGCGCCACTTTTTCCGGCGACCATATCCGCCGGAAATCCTCTAGATATATTAATTTCCGACGGATATTGCCGCAGGAAATAACCCCATGTTTGGTAGCGGATAGATGGTTGATATTGGTTTTAACCTTTCTATAATTTGTATTCAATTGTTATTTTATTATGCTAATTAATAGCAAAAAATCACCTTCCAATCACAAATATGAAACCATACGTTTTCTTCACCAAAAGCCAATCAAATAATACTTTTAAAATAAACTCATTTTATGATCATAAAAGGATGAAAGTTTTAACAGCAACAAAATTTCAGCAGAGCATAGAATCAATCTCTTCTCCTTCTGTCTTTCTTCGAACCAGAGAACACACCAAAAAAACTTGCGAAATTTTCCATCTTTTCTTTTCAAAAACAGGAAATAAAATATAAGGCATTTTCAAAACAATCCCCTCAACTAACACCACTTATTCTAAAATAACCCTAAAACATTAACCACAACCCAGTTATCACAATACAGGGGAGAAATATTTTGCAAATAAGTCATATGTTCCATGAAAATTGTCGAATTCATTGTTTTGTTTGCATTATATATATATATATATATATGAAAGAAAGTTTTGTTTGAAACCTAAAACTAATTACAATATGTCATTTATCTCTCTTCAGGATAAATATTTATTATGAATAACACGTTCATCATGAATCACACATTAATGATGAATATAGACGTGTTATTCATTATATATCACACATTTATATTATAACATTCATGATGAATAACAAAAGGAACGATATATTATTAGATTCATGATAAAATTCTAATCAATTTTAGGTTTTTTATTTCACATGAATATATCCATCTTGGATAAAATAAAAGGAACAGTACAAGTACGGTAGCTAAGTTATAGCATTTCCGTATCATTATATACATTTATTTATCCTAACAAATCTCTAATTAATTATTGTTGCATGGGTCAAACTACCCGCTTGATAGCATGCATGATGGAGGTGGTTAATTAATTAACAAGGTGCTCCAGGCGAGCATGTCAGAAATCCGGCGTCTTTGGTGAGCGTTGGAACAGAGGCGGCTGGTTCCGGTGCTATCATTCCGGCTTGCTGTTCAGGTGTCAGTTGTGGATCAGCACCAGAATCAATGAACACGGCTCCATTTTCGAAAAGATCACCTGTTGATCTCCAATTCCATGACTTCCACTCTGCCTCAGGGATGTCTGGTTGCCTCATTGTCACCTTTAAAACACCATATATCCATTATTACATCCATCCCATTGCCATACATATATATCATATATGATGATGATGATGATGATGATGATGATGATGATGATGATGATGATAGAAGTTTGTTTATATATATATATATATACACACACATACCAGCTTCTTGTTAGGATCATCGGGAGCCACGTATCGGTTTCCTTGGGAAAGGATGGTAGGTTTGGAGGTACCACCGATTGCATACATTCCCCATTTATCATAATCGTTGTTAACAACCTGGAAGAAACCCCATCGGCACCTTGGCATTCTTTGAGTACATCCTGTACTAAATTTGTTGTATGCCACTGTAACTTTCATAACTTGATCTTCAGAATGCGAATCATCTGCCCCTAGCAACATTACCTATACATATATATGTATGTATGTTCCAAAGTTAATATAGATAGATAGATAGATATACCTATATGTATATGTAGGTAGTTGTACATTGAATTCAAGATAATTTTATATTCAAGTTTCCTTACTTTATCATGGTCATTGAATTTGCAGTTGGAAATGGTCACTCCAGTGCTACCCATGGTGACATCCACAAGCCCATCTGGGCCTCCGGACAACGAGCAATGATCGATCCAAATCTTGGAAGAGCCAAAACACATGATACCATCACCATCAGCCTTTGCTCTTGGTCCTGGTTTCCCTTCTCCACTTGCAATGGTTGCACCTGGTGTTTCTTTAATATCATGGATATGGAGACCATGAATGATGACATTGCTGACCTGGTAAAGGGAAAGACCTGCACCATTAGCAATCTCGACCTTTGCACCTCGGCCATCAATGGTCGTGTCGGAAGTAATCACCAGCTCATGTTTCAGAGTGATCGACATATCTTTCTCAAAGGTCACCCAGATTGGCCTTTGTCTTGTAACCCCCCAACGCAAAGTTCCTTCCTTTGGATTCGCAACGTCATCGTCGGAAGGATCCGTGACCTTATAGATTTCTCCGGCGGCACCACCGGTGGTTCCGGTTCCAAAACCTTTCACACATTGGGCCATTGCTTGTCGGTTATCTGCCCAATCAGGTTTGCACCTCCAGCAATTATCTATTGGGTTCGTTGGTTCACAGCCACTTAGGCTCCTCCTTGTAGGCCTGAAAAATATACATATGCATATATCAATTACTTTTTTCTTATTATATTTCATATACAAAACACCATTGTTTTTGCTGGATTTTAAACCGGTAACGTAAATAAAAGGAAATTAATTAAATACGTACACGGAGGCCTTCTCGGCTAATTCCAACATCTCGGCTGTTTCGTTTGCGGAGGCCCTGGCTATCATACCAGGGACCAAAAAACCAAAGGCAAAGAAGAAAAGGAAGAACTGTTGTTTATCCATTGTATGGCTCAGTAATTATGAATGAAGCACGTATTGCTTCTTTGTTCGATGATTTATGTTTATGAGTGTGAGTCCGTATTTATAAGGGATTCATGTTGAATTGTGTGGATCAAATAACTATAAAATAAGAGGTAGAGAGTCGATGTCGAATTCCTAATTGGAAGTTTAATCAGTTACCTTTTTAAGGTATCTAAATATAGTTACACCCCTGACCTTTTCCCCTTTATTTAATTTGATTGTTCTCCTATTTAAATTGTATGAATGATATGTCTTTTTAAATGTAATTTTAAGTATAAAATCATATATATATATATAACTTTACCATTGTGATGTTCTCTATATAAGTTACATTAATTTTTATTTAATAAATAAGTTGAATATTGTCTACTTAATCATTACTTTATTTTCTGATTATAATAAAAGGCTATATATATATATATATATATATATGTTATGACATGATTAATAAACCAGAAAAGGACATAGAGATTGGAGACAACATATCGTATTTTATTATCCTTATACAACATTCATTATTATTTTTATTCTGTGTGTTATGTTTTTTTTTCTCCTCACATCCATTCCACACTTCAATACAAAACAAGAGAAAAAGAAATTCTCTCTCACACACATTATACACATGCGTGTATATATATATATATATAAGGTTAGGTTCAAGGAAAAATTATTAATTAAAAATCGATAAACATTCTGGTTACCGTTTATCTAGATGATATGTACATGTATATACAAGTCATTTGAAAACAATTTGTCTGATATGCATATGTGCATAACATGCACACATGCATAAAGCCAAAATACAGTTTCAGTTACTTGTATGTACATATGCATACTGTCCAGATGAATGGTTATCGGTGTGTTCCTTAATTTTTCATTTTTTTGAGGTTTTCTCCCTTAAACCCCATATATATATATATATATATATATATATATATATAGAGAGAGAGAGAGAGAGAGAGAGGGGGGGGGGTTTAATCAAATGAGAACCTTATAATTTATGAGATCCTTGAGATCTGATATGAGCCACTAATTTAAAATAATTTTGTTATTTACTAAATAAATGTAAGGATAATTTAATCAACTCAAAAATGCATTTAGTTAATACCCCATAAATAGGAAACTTATAACTTTTATAAATAAAAAATGGATAACTCTTCAAATAAAACATTAATTAATTGTTCACAATAAGTATTGAGGTTCTTAAATAATTCTCTTAGGGATCTTTAGATTTTTTTTTTTTTTTTTGGTTCTTGATGTTGTTGTGTCATATTGTGTTCATAAGGTGATTATGATGTGTACAAAATAGGTAATCACAATAAGTAAAAAAAAAATAAGAAAATAGGTTGTTAAAACGTTTAATTGAAGCAATATATCCGATAGTTGTTTACATTGCCATACTATAGATATTTGATTTTAGGTTCACCGGAGATACTGGACGGATGTTCAAACTTGATTATTGATTTTGTTCACAATGTGTATCCAATTCCTTACAACATGTATGTTGTTGTTGTTGTTTTTTTTTTTTTTTTTTTTTTTTGGTTTTGTTGTTTTTATGTTCAGATTGTGTTCACTTGTGATTACAATGGGTTACTTGGTGATACTTTTGTTAAGTTATCTGGTGTTCAAAATGTGTTAAAGTTATTTGTTAGGCTAGTTCCAGTTTTTAGATTATATTGTTAATAAAAAGAGAGAGAATATTTGCAAATAACCACTAATTTCATAATTTACCATTCTTTTTAATATAATGTGTTTTATATTACAAAACACACGGTTCTCAAAAAAGGCCGAAATATATAGAAACAAGAACAAATCTTTTCTTCGGTACATATATCCCAATGACTCCATACACATAGAAACATAGAGAGAGAGAGAGAGAGAGTGTGTGTGTGTGTATGTGTGTGTGTGAGAGAGAGAGAGAGACACACACACACACAAATATCGTATTTTGCAAAAGATCTCTTCTCCATACATATACAAACACACACTACATAACCAATACCCTACAAATCATATTTGGAAGCAACTTCTTTAGTTTTATTTAACGAATTTGGTTCAATTTTCTTTCGAGGGAATAATGTCAAAATATATATCAGTTGAAAAATAAAGGTTTCGGATTTCTTGAGCACATTCCTTGAACCTCCTCGACTTTGAGAGATGCCCATGTCATCCATGTTATGGCGTAGCTTTGTGAGTTTATATTGAGGATTTAGAGGTGATATATGTCAGTCGTGGTAGATGAGGTAATGAATTGAAGGGGAGAAGATGGTTAATAATTTGTAAATTGTTATATAAATATCTTTCTATGACAATGAAATAAACTCGGATTTCTAGAAGACTTTCATTGTATCAGCGATAATTTTTCCTAAAATTCCCCTTCTCTCACCATCATGTATGATACAATCAAACCCTCCTACCAACCCACCTTTAGTAACCAAAAGGCCTTTGGCCTAGCGGTATCGTAGCCCTTAGCTTTCTAGGAGGTCAGGGGTTCAAACATCACCATAGGTGAGGAGGGTGTGTGAGTTTATTTGTTACATTTGCCGTATATAATTATTATATACTTCAAAAAAAAAACCTGCCTTTAGTATCACCGATATTTGAAACTTCATCCCTATCACAGTCGATGTCAAGAATGTCCAGTGTTCGCCAGGGCTGAATTGTTTAAGATCACTATTAAGGCATCTCAGGTGATTGATCACCTAGTTGCTAACTTTATTAAGAAAATCATGTTATATTTTACATGTATTGGAACTCAGCACTCTAGATATCAAACTCTGTATGCAAATACAAATAGAATATTATACGTCCAAAACATTATTATAAAAATAAAATATGATCAAAAGTATGTGCTTTTTTTCAATTAAAGTACATATATACGAATTCTTTTATTGCACAACTATGAATAAAATAACAAAGCAACATTAATTAATATATACCATCAATAAAAAATTCATTTAAATTAATTAAACTAGTGCTAAATATTATGCATATTTTAAAACACACATTATCTGCTTTTGTAATTCACCTAATTCCGTTGAATCGTGAAAGCATCCACATAAGCAATTCCAACGATTGCAATATCATCTACTTATTGTTACCCTTTTTATAAATATAAACATTGATTTTATTTCAATGATTAAATTATTAAAATTCTAAATTATATAGTAACATATGATTTGATATTAAAATCATATCTGATTGCAGAACACAATGAATATAAGAGTGTGTTAGACGTAAGTTTAACATAAACTCACATTAGTTATTGTTCTCGTTTGAAACCGACTTATCAAAATCATGTATAAATATATTTCAGTATCTTATTAATTATATTATAAATTGCTAAACTATATAACATTTTTTTAATTTTATTATTTTAATCTTTAATTAATAACATATAATAACAGATTGAATAAATTATTGCATAATTTTTTTAATTATGAAATTGAAGAAAAATTGTACTAAATTGAAGCAAAGAAATTTGTGTTCCGCGTATTTTTATTAAATTTTAAAGATACATACATACATATATATAAATATATATATATATATATATATAGTTGTATATATGTGCAATGTAATGGAATGTAAAACATTGATTAAGATTTATTCAATTTCGAAACATTAAATTCTTAGAGAATTTAATCAAGTTTCAAAACATTAAATTCAATTTCGTTGGTGGAATTGAATAAAATAATATTTTCTCTTTCTATATCAAGTTTTAGAGAATTCTCTAAACTTAAAGTTTTTTCATGATTTATTAATTTTAGAAAACATTATAAAAAATATGTTGGAGCAATATAGATTCTTTATAATGTTCTCTAAAATTAATAAATCATGAAAAAATAAACCGAATGCCTATTCTTTATTCTCATTGCCTAAAATAAACCGAATGCCTCCTTAGAGTACAGTAAAAATATTAGTATGAATATACTCGAAATGTGATCATATTCATGTTCGAAGTTTTGAAAACATAATTAAAAAACTGAAAATAAATACATCGACATCAGTATCAAATTAAAGAGAATAATTTGCTCATATAATTTCTTTAATTACCAAATTAAATATGTATAAAATGGTTTAACTTAGGTTGATCGGGTTGAAGGCGTTTGAACAACCCAACCCAACCTTAACGAAAGTGAAACCCAACCCAACGCAAACAGTACGAGTTGATCGTGTTAATACTTTGATACATCAAAATATTCTCCTAACCTTGAATACGTTGTTTTCTCTACTCGTAATTATTTTTCATCATCAATCAGTTGGTATAACTTATCCATACTTCTTAAATCTTAAGTATATCACAATCGACTACTTTTCTCAATTTGTGTGTATATATATATATATATATATATATTCACATTTACTGAACATATATATGAATGAGTGATATCAGATGAAGAAGAGATTGAAAATATATGTTTATAAAGATGATGGTGTAATTGCCTAATGTACATATTAATAATAGAGATTTTACAACTATATTAATCCAAAAAATAAAAAGATATCACGTTCATCAGATTTATCGAGTTGGATTGGGTTCAACTGATTGTAACCCAATTCAAATTCAATACCTGCGGTTTGAAAATTTTACAACTTGAATAAACATCGGGTTGCTTCAAGTTGCGTTATCTCGTGTTGGGTTAGGTTGAGTTGGCCGGATTAGTCGGGTTTTTGAGCACCACTACTATAAAGTTTATGGAGTTTTAAGAAGTTATACGTATATTATAATAAAGCAGCTTGAATTTAAAATATTAAATTGATAAAAAAATACAAGTTATTTTACTTGATTTTACCAAATATTTTTTAATATAGTAATTATGTATACATGTAATACGACAAATATAAAGTTTTATTGCAAACCAAAAATAGAATATTAATTAAACTTCTTATTAGAAACAAAAATTCAAATTTATGTTCGAAGAGAATAAAAATTACACGTGATTGAAAATATTTTGCTCATTTGAAGATTTGTTAAAAATTTCTAAAAAAATATATCGGTTTGGGCGTCAAATTAAATATTTTTTTATTTTCATTTTAGAAGTATAATTTGCTAAATTCAAATTTTTTATAACAATTTAAAATTAAAGATGTAATATTTTAGTTTTAATGGTAGATTTTTTTTAACATAGCGGTGTACCTGTGCAAAATGTGAAATTAAGTCGAAAAGTTTAATATATATTAATTTTACTTTTTTGAAAATGGATTAATTGTAAGATGAGGTTTCTAAGAACTTAAGGTGACGTTTGTTTTTTAAAAGATGTTGAAATCTGAAGTCTTATTTTACTTCTGATTTATAAAAGGTGATGTTAAAGTCTGAATTTTGAATCAGTCAAACTGTTTGTCTAATGTCTGAAATTACTCATGTTCTTCTATCATTGTGATCCCTTTTTAACAAAATGAAAACCTACCTATATTGACTTCAATTTCACAATCAAAATCCTAGAACAATCTTTTTTAACTTCAAAATCAAATATTCATCTCCATTTCTTCAACTTTGAAAATGAAAATCCTAAATAATCACACCAAAATATTTCACAATCCTGCATTTTGTTCGAATTCGCTACTAATGCACCTCTGCAATCGAAACCATAATCTCTTTTATCTTTGTCAAAACTTGATGAATGCTCAATCCAAACTCAATGATTGATTGAAACCCAGTGGCAACGATTTTATTTCCGACTGGGTTTTTGGATACCTCAACAGCAATGAATTGATTTCTTTTTTCCTTGCTACCTACATACACACATTTAAAATTTGGGTTTTTGGATTTGTCAACGAATGGTCACAAATAGTAGTTGGGATCTATTTCTTTCATAAATAGTTTTCCAAGTTAGAAACCCCCCTCCCCCTCCTAAAAATGAACCAGAAGTGTGTGTGTGCTGCTAAAGGTCACGTCGTTACGACCGAAAGAGAGCACCACAGGATACAATATATATATATATATATATATATATAGAGAAAGAGAGAGAGAGAGAGAGGAGTGATCAAATAAAAATCGCCCTCATTTGTGTAAACCGTGCAAACCACCTTCATCCGTCGATTTCATTGTTTAATCTTATGAAATTTTTTCATGAAATTGTTTAATCTTGTGAAATTGTTTCATATAATACTTTTTTTGATCAAGTTGTTTCATATATAGTTGTGAAATTGTTTCATATAATACTTAATGAAACTGTTTCATGTATTTCTCTAAAATTAATGAACTGTTTCATGTATTTCTCTAAAAATTAAAATAATGAAGATGATAAATATCTATGATTAACACTCTCCACAATAAAAATGATTAATCAACCTCTCATAATTACAAAAAAATGAACAAAATGAAAAATTATGATTGGTTGAATGAGGTTTGCAYGGTTTRTAMAAATTGAGTGGTTTGCATTTGATCGCTCCCCTATATATATAGGAGCGATCAAATGAAAACCACCCTCATTTGTACAAATCGTACAAACCATCCTCGTACGTCGATTTCATTGTTTAATCTTATGAAATTTTTTCATGAGATTGTTTAATCTTGTGAAATTGTTTCATATAATACTTTTTTTGATGAATTTGTTTCATATATGGTTATGAAATTGTTTYATATAAYATTTAATGAAACTGTTTCATGTATTTCTTTAAAATTAAAATAATGAAGATGATAATATCTATGATTAATGCCCTCCACAATAAAAATGGTTAATCAACCTCTCATAATTACAATTAAAAGTTCTTAAAACTAAAAACCTAAATGATCTCTCTATATATATTTGAAACTATATATACAGAGAAAGAGGGGTTCAAAAGAGAACAGTAATTCCAAATAAAAGGATACAAAAACAGCTAAATTACGTGTGATTTTACACTAATGGTTAATGTAAAGGTGTTCGAGCGACATAGCCTGTATTTTAGACCTTTTTAATTTATTAACTTTAATCCTCTTGATATTTATTTATTACCTTACCTCTTACATTTAACTTTCTATTTGATACCCCATTCACATTAGTTAATTAATTATTCGTGTATTAATATTAATCAATAGTTTATTAACCAAAATACGTATTTTTTAATCATTTATTTATATAGGACTAATTGAATTTTTGTATATCACGATATGTTGAAACACTTAAATTCAGTATTTTAGTTGAATTCATGGTTTTGATATCTAAAATTTTGCGGTATTTTTATCATTAAAACAAATAAAAAAAATAACCTTTATGATTATTATTTTATTAAAAGTTTAATAATATCTAACAGTTTGATCATTCATTATTTTATTAAAATAAAAATAAATTAGTTCATTTTTAAACTTCAGTTCAATTATAATAAAAAAATTGAATTAAAGAAATTACACAAAAACAAG
>NC_037542.1:8307302-8326470 GCF_001531365.2 Cynara cardunculus var. scolymus | reverse complement strand
GATATTTAATAATATAGTTAAATCTAAAAATATTTAATAGTGAGCTTGTTTTAAAGATATTGACGGAAAAAATCAATTATTTTATTTATTTAATTATTTTTTTCAAGAACTTCATTATTCTTAATGAGAAAGTAGATCGAATATTTTAAACTTTTTTCTTCTTTAATAAAGTAAGGGACTGTTTACCCAATTGCTTACCCGGTAAACGCTTACCGATATGAGTCAACATTATGATTTATTTTGATGCGTAAGATTTTAGTATATTAAAACATATCGAATGCAACAATTTAGTGGGTAAACGCTTACCTGGGTAAGAGTTGTCATCCTTACTTACTGGGTAAGACTCCCCATCATTCTTATCGCTCTTACCCGGTAAGATTCTTGACTCTTCTCATGTTCATCCGATGAGAAAATTTATCTGATAAGTACTTACCAAGTAAGTGTTTAGTAAAACGACCCCTAAGTTAATTAAGTAATTATAGGGTATAAATTGTAATTTTAAATTAAAATTTATTAAGTTTGAAAAAGTTGAATTGTTTACTAAAATGATAATTAAGAGAGGGTAAGAATGTATACATTTAGCAAATAGCAACCCCACTACATACCGTGACTTACATACCGAAAACCACTTTGTATCTCTCATTTCTAGCTTTCTTTTTGCTACAAAATAGTAATTTTATAACCACCTATTTAATTTATGGTAAACCGATTATTACGTAAACATAAACTTATTATTAAAACGACCGATCTTCAACAAAAGACTTTCAAGCGAATCACCTGCTATGGAGCAACAATGGTAGCACCAACGATTTGTGCTTAAGGGTTCGTTATCATACTTTTGAGGAACAATAAAACGATCATACATATATGATGGAGAAGCTACAAGCGTTCGTTTTCCTCTTCACTGTTGTTTTTGCTTTTATGGTGCCAACTACTATAGCCCTCGGTGCCCCCTGGAGCTCAGATAACGATACTCAGATCCCGGAAGCCAGTGACTATACAAGTGAACGTGCCAAACTTGCCGAGAAGGCTTCCATGTATGTCACTTAATCTTTTTTTTTACATTCACTACAAAAATCGAGGTTATATTATCTACATGTCTCAATAGACTTGCTTTAATATCTAAGAGGTTGTTTGTCAGTTCCTGAATGGTTTGGTACAAAATGATTAAATGGTCAAAATGATTGAGAGACTCTCAAATATAATTGTTCGGTAACTGTTTACAATGGAATTAGGGCGCTGAATGGTTAAGAGAGGTCCACGATACAAAATCATTCAGAGAGTTTTATAACTATTAAGAGATAAACTTTTTTTTTTGCCAAACAAGAATCACCTCTAACGATTCAGACGTTGTCTCTTAATGGAACTATTAAGAGGTAAACAAACAACCCGTAAGACTTATGTATTTAACATAAAAACAACTGTATTTACTATGTAAATGTGTTATAAACTTATAATAGATGTTCTTCAATGTCGTAACAAGTTTTTAGAACATTTTTAGAAAAACGTCATATTAGTTATTCTATAGAACATTATTTAAAAAAAATGTTTTATAAGAACAAATGTACAACATTTCTCAAAAGTGTACTATAAAATATAGTTAATACGACAACTTTTTTTTAATTGAAAATGTGCTAAAATGACTTATTAAGACATATAAAACCGTCTTATAAACTTATTGTAACAATTTTAGATAAAAACATTTTTTTTTAGTGCTATAACTTAGACAAAATGGTTTGATGTTTTATAAAATCCTATTATATTAACGGAGAATATATAAATTATTGTAGTTCTGTAGATGGAAAGAATAGTTCAAGGAGGAGCCTAGCTGGTTGCGAACCCACGAACCCAATAGACAATTGCTGGAGATGCAAACCCGATTGGGCAGATAATCGACAAGCATTAGCCCAGTGTGTGAAGGGTTTTGGAACCGGAACCACCGGTGGTGCAGGCGGAGAAATCTATAAAGTCACCGATCCTTCAGATGTGGACGCTGCAGCACCAGTGGAAGGAACGCTGCGTTGGGGTGTCACCCGAGAACGACCTTTGTGGATCATCTTCGAGAGAGATATGGTGATCAATCTCATACATGAGCTTGTGATTACTTCCGACACCACAATCGATGGTAGAGGTGTGAAGGTCGAGATCTGTAATGGCGCAGGTCTCTCCGTTTACAAGGTCAAAAACGTCATCGTTCACGGCCTCTACATACACGATATTAAAGAAACTAAAGGCGGAACTATTGCAAGTGGAGAAGGGAAACCAGGACCAAGATCAGAGGCTGATGGTGATGCTATCAAGGTTTTTGGTTCCACACAGGTTTGGATCGATCATTGCTCGTTTGCCGGAGGCCCAGATGGGCTTGTGGATGTCACCATGGGTAGCACTCTCGTCACCGTTTCCAACTGCAAATTCAACGATCATGATAAAGTAAGAAACTTGAATTCAATACATACATATATGTATCCATTTTACTATACATATATGAAGTTTGGAATGTATTTATACACATACACATACACAGGTAATGTTGCTAGGGGCAGATGATTCGCATTCTGAAGATAAAATTATGAAAGTGACAGTGGCATACAACAAGTTTAGTACAGGATGTGTTCAAAGAATGCCAAGGTGTCGATGGGGTTTTTTCCAGGTTGTTAACAATGATTATGAGAAATGGGGATTGTACGCAATCGGTGGTACCTCCAACCCGACTATCCTCTGTCAAGGAAACCGATTCGTGGCTCCTGATGATAAAAATAAGAAAAAGGTAAATATATATACCTTTTTCTTTCTTCATATATATATATATATATATATATATATATATATATATACGTATATGTATATGTAACAATAATATATGGATGGATGGTGTTTTGAATTAAGGTGACAATGAGGGTAGGTGTGGAAGAGGCAGAGTGGAAGAAATGGAATTGGAGATCACAGGATGACCTTTTATTAAATGGAGCCGTGTTCATAGATTCCGGCAGTGATCCACAGCTGACACCTGAAGAGCAAGCCGGAATGATACCACCGGAACCAGCCTCCACCGTCGAAACGCTCACCAAAGACGCTGGATTTCTCGTATGCTCGCCTGGAACACCTTGTTAAGTTACCTTTTTTATTTTACTCCTTTTTGTCAAGTTGGCAGTGATTTGACGCACCAATGCGATAATCAGGAGAGATTAATTAATTAGGTAGGGAAATAAGTTCGGTTTTTAGTTCTATCAACATGTAAATAATGATTACGGAAATGCTACAACTTTGCTACCGTAGGCGTAAATACCACTACCCTTCTATACCTATCGTTTTTCCAATTCTTTTGCACAACTCGTCCTCACTATATATTTATATACACAAACATATCTCATTCGTCCGTTTTCGTGTTTTTTTTACCCAACACGCTTACAAATCATTTTGATGATGACCGATTAACAATAAGAAGTAAACAAATATATATATATATATATATATATCTAATGCGTGATTAACAACAATCGATATCATTCTCTTCATCCTCTAAAGAATAAGAAACCAAAATAATCAACGTACCACTTCCCTTCCCTACGACTATCTTGTTTGGAAACTTCATTGACGTAAGCACATTGAATTTAAACTCGCCTTGTAGCTAAACCTGATTGTCCCAATATAACTGAACAAATTGCTGTCTGACTCCTAATCCAATATGATTAAATATACAAGAAAAATGAGTTATCGACTTTACCAACATGTCTTCTTTTTTTCCCATTACCAAATGTCGATAACCGTCATTGAGCTGTTGATCTTTTACAAGAATTTGATAAAATACGTATAGACAGATAAAAAAGAGGGGAAAACAAAAAGCCCAAAAAACCGATCGAAAAGATGAAGATAATGAAGTGACAATAGAGAGCAGACACGGTGAGAAAATTAATGAAGGGGAGCAATGATGTTGGGTACAATGGTGGCAAGGGGAAGCAATGGCATTGGTTGCACGAGGTTCATATGACGCAGGGTTTGGGACAAGTAAACTGATTAAGATTTTTTTTACTTCATCTAGCAGGTTAACTGTAGGTTTTTATGGTTAAAAGAATGTAAGTAACTAATAAATAAAAGTTTGATGACTTATTTATTTAGTTTCTTTTTTCAAATACTTAATCATTCAAAATGGATAATTTCAATAGTTTTATAATGAGAAAATTGCATCAAAATGCAACCAAATTTCACTTGTTTCCTCTTTTAGGGCACTAAACTAACTTTCAAAATCGTCATTTTCATTACAAGAATGTATTATGTGTTCAACATTCACATCTTCCATTTATCTATTGATTTATTTTATCCTAACCTCTCTAATTTTATCATCTCCTTCCGATAAATGATCTAAACCACCAACCTCGTCATTGTCGGAAAACCTAATCTCATCATCACTACGGGAAACATAATCCTCTTCAATAGTATCATCATCACTATTCAAGAACTCACCGATACCAACATTAAAATGATCTACAAAAATTTCCAACTATGTTGACAATATATATACCATGACTAGAAAACCTATCAACATCAGCATCACTACCAAGGGTTTCAATCCTTTTTCCAAATCCGTGTTAGGAACCGTATAGTACATTCGACTAACTATAAACGAAATAAAGTCTTCAATATGTTGTCTTAGACTTCTAATATCTACATTACTTATATCAAAATCTTTCAAATATGCAATTTTACTTCCATAATAGAATAGATTTGTTTGGAACATGATGCCATGATTGATAGCCAAATTGATCTTCATATTGCTTTTCAAAAATGACATGCATAAAAAAAACAAATGATATGTAATTACATATTAACCGACTATTTAACATCAATAGAAAATAAACGTGTCACCAACATCAGTTAATTCTTAGAGAGCCATAAGAGAGGTTTTGAGTCCCTTAATTGCCACAATGTAGTCAAGTTGTTCCCTCTAATGATAAACCTCTCTTGTGGCTCTCATACTCTCATACCTTTTAAGAAACTTAGGGGGCGTTTGGTTCGTAGAATGGAATTCGATAGAATTGAAATTCATCAAATAAATTTGACTTTGAGGGAATGAAATGAAATTTGATGGAATTTGACCATGCCTTGTGATTGCGTTTGGTTGTATGGAATTGGAATAAAATTCTTAACGGATTGGAATTTTTTTGTTTGGTTCACGGAATTCAACTTTGGAATCGGAATTAAATATCAACAAATGACCTTTATGATTTTTGAATAACGGAATTGGACTAGTGATATCGATAGCTAGTTATCTTGAATTGATTTCTTGATTACATATGTTGTCTATCGATCTCGTATAGATGGAAAAATTACGAGAGAGGGGGAGGGGAGAGAGAGAGCGTACCAGATGGAGATCGAACCAGAGATCAATTAGATGAGATGGTAGATGCAACGTTGAATGAATTTGGATTATGAAAGGAATTTGTCGGAAAAGAATTGAAATCCGAGAGTATTACTGTGGAATGTAAAATATATGAATGAATGAATTTATTGAAATTGAAATGATTCCATCATTTTTATTCCATGAACCAAACATTATATTTAAAATTTGGTCAAAGGATTTGGTCATTCCAATTCATTTTAATTCCATCTAAATTCATAAACCAAACCGTCCCTTAATTTATTTAAAATTGAAAATTCAAACTTTTCTCAAAAGTTAATCTGTAAAAATGAGTTTAAAAAAGAAAAGAGGGACAACTTCTTTTCTTGTTTTCTATTTTTTGGGAAGGGTTTATCGAGATTTAGGGGGTGTTTGGGATTGCTTATAAAAACAATTTATTGACTTATTCCGGTGTGGCATCGGTAATAAGCACTTTTGAGTGTTTGGGTAAACAACTTATACCGGTGTCAAACCGGTAATAAGGAGTTTTTTAAGAAGTTAAACACTTCTGACTTATCATAAGTTAATAAGTGCTTTTGTAGAAAAGTCATAAGTTGTTTCAGATAAGCAATCCCAAACACCCCCTTATACATATCGATAGAAAGGGGCTTTATCATCTTCTCACTGTCACCCGGTGAAGACTCCAGTAAAAAGCTTTGATAGAAAACGTGGAAAAATGGAGATGTTAAATCTATCAATATCTTCAACACGCGCCCTCCAAAACCCTAAACCCCCTTTCACGTTAGCCCCTCAAATCTCTGCTCCATCTACAATCAAATTCATAAACCCTACCTCAAGAAAACTCAATCTCAAGTGCCAATACTCCGACCAACAACAAAGGCCTGATGTCTCTCAACCTAGACAAGGTAATCTTGTCTTTCTATTTATGAAATTTTAGTCCCAAACTGAAATGGGTTTTGTTTTGTTTCGATTAATCAACAGAGACTCCCAAGGTTTTCATTGGGCATTCCATATACAAAGGAAAGGCTGCTCTTACAGTTGAACCTCGCCCACCTGAGTTCGCCCCTTTAGATGTATGTATACTTGATTGTTTCCACTTTGATTAATTTTGGTTTTATAATGCAAATCATGTCAATTGTGAAGTTGAAAAGTAACATGTTTGACTCCAAAATCAAACTGTAGCACTCTTGGCTAGTGGAAGGGGGAATTACTGTGATTTTTTTTGTATAAAAGTGTTGGTTATGCGATGCTTCTATTTGTTATGATTAATTTGTGGGGATGGTTGTTTGTACAGTCGGGTGCGTTTAAGCTGACAAAGGAGGGTTTTGTGTTGCTTCAATTTGCACCCGCTGCTGGTGTTCGTCAATATGACTGGAGCAGAAAACAGGTAACTTTATTTTCTTGGTCTTTGATTGATAATACATTTGAGTTTTTGCAAATATAATCTTTCTGTCTTTATATGCAAGTTTTTTGCAATGTTGGCTTATATGGACCAAGCTCATAATGCACATTTGGATGAGCTTAATGTGTAAATTCACAATGTAAAAATACGGCATTATTGCCCTTTGCTTCCTTCTTCAAAGAATAAGAATGCTCCTCTTTATGGTAATTGTGGTGTCCGGGCCATCTTGTACGCACCTTGACTAATCCCCTTAAGATAATAGCCAGGAAAATCCTTTGTGTTCTTGAGAAGACTCGAACTGGGCAATTGGCGATCTATGGGAAGGAGCCCAAAGTTGGCTCCTTTTATAAGAAGAATTCAAATAGAAAATGGGGCACATAACCATGTTTTGATTCTTTTCACATTATGTAAATGAAACTCGCAATCACAGATTAGTTCTTCTTGCACCATATTCATGGGACTGGCACAAAGAAAAAGTTACATGGCCAAGACGAATGGGATTTTGAACATTTTGGCGCTCCTAGTCTCTTATTCTTCATGGTATTGTTTTGATAAATAGTTGTGATTTTGCTTAACCTGGTTTGTTTGTCCATATCAAAACATAATTACATTGGATTTTTAGCAGAAGTTGATAAAGAAGCCAACTTTTGAGTACAATCTGACCTGTATTTCTAGTTTTAGCTGTCAAGATCTAGAAAATAGACAGATCAACCATGATCATATTGAGGGTAATAAGGTCTTTTAACATGAGAAAAATTTCCAATTAAACGTATGAACTCCCTCTGTTCCTGAAAAAGGTCTATATTCCTTTCATTAGAATTGTCTTTTTCCTTTCGAATTAACAAAGAAATTAAGGACCTTTTTGTTCAAATCTACAATGGGCATCATTAATCAAGATTGCATGTTACTGTTTGGTTTATTATCTAAATTGTTGTTTTCATGAACTCCTTTTTTTCTGGCTATTCATTTTATGAAATTAATTTTATTTTTGTTTTATAAATTTCGTCCATAATTCCAGGTATTCTCATTATCAGTTACTGAAATCGGAAATCTTATCAGCCTTGGTGCAAGGGATTCATGTGAATTCTTTCATGACCCTTTTAAAGGAAAAAGGTAATTTCCGTTTATAAGCATGTGGTATGCTAGGATCGTAATCCACAGTTCCACACCCATGTAAGTACAATTGCAGACAACCAAAAATCAAACACGTACTACAATAAGATCGGCCTTATAGGATGCCAGAAGTGTCTAAATGTTCTAATAGCCTGTTTTATAGGACCTAAGTTTATAGGACCAAACAATTGAACGTGTTATGTAACTGTGTTACAAAAAGTTGATAGGACGCTTTTGGGCGTCCTAACAACTTTTCTAGGACAATCAGTGTGCTATCTGCCTTTTTATACATCATTATTTGAAGAAAAACGTCCTATAGAAACAAGTGTCCAATAAGAGATTTGTTCATATGACACTTCTCTAAAATGTCTTATAAAAGAACTAATAGGACACTTTATTTCATAAGTATCCTGAAAACTTCTTATGATGCCCAAATACATGATAAGGTTGGGTTCCGGTGAGAATGGAAGTTACGGTGGGAAGGGTAAGAAGGGATCTCCATTCTTAGATCAATCCTAATTGAAGGTCAACAGTAATAGATGCACCGCATCAATTCTCGTGAGAAGCGCAATTCATGGGATGGGGGTGAGATTAAAAGTGATCAAGGGTCCAGATCCCTTTTCACACTTCCCACCTTAAACACCTATTCTCACACGATCATTCGTTATACATGATAACGGCATATTGTCACACCTTTACATGAGATGCACAATTGTTTGGTCTTATAAACTGAAGTCCTATAAAACAATCTATTAGGACATTTAGACATAAACAGTTTTGTTGTAGCCTGTAGGACGGTATACACATGTGGACGTAAATACGATTCCCAACAATTTGTTCATATGTCAATGCATTGACTCTATGATGATGGCCGCAGGTGTATTTTCTCGAGTCTAATATTTTGTTTTTTACTATTTTTATTGCAGCGATGAAGGTAGGGTGAGGAAGGTTTTGAAAGTGGAGCCTCTCCCAGATGGATCTGGCCACTTCTTTAATCTCAGTAATCTTTGTTACTTACTCTTTTCATTCTTAAATAACTCATTTCTTGATTATCCGTTTAATTAACCAAATGCGTTAATGAACTGAAGGTGTTCAGAACAAGCTTATAAACATGGATGAGAGCATTTATATTCCCGTTACCAAGGCAGAATTCGCAATTCTCGTATCAGCTTTCAATGTATGCTTCTTTTGACAGCCCTTTGGTTTATGTTCGGCCCTTTTTTGAAGGGTTTATTAAGGCCGCTACCTTATTTTTTGAGCTTATTGAAAAACCTCTTTTTCGTTGGCCCTTTTTGAAAATAGCGTTTCAATAAGCTCCGTGGGCTTCTTCTTTTCACCTTTTCCGATTATGTGCCTTGTATTTTTCCGATTAGTTTTTCAGCATGTCTTTTTAGATTGTTTTACATTATCATCTAGCTTATCCACTAGTTTTTTTTACCAAACATGACTGTTTTAGCTTATCAACCAATAACTATCTTATCAGATAGTTTGTCAAACGTAGCCTAAGCGCAATGTGGTTTTTGGATGTTTTTCTAACATCCTCTATGTTATGCAGTTTGCTGTACCATATCTTTTGGGTTGGCATACTTTTGCAAATTCTATCAGACCGGAAGATATAACACGTTCGAACAATGCTAATTCACGATCTGGTGCTGATTTGGAATGGAACAGATAGTCGTTGCTTTTTGGAGTACGTGTTTTAAAGACGGTTTACGGGTTTGTTATGCTTTCAAATCTTTAGCTTTTGTTCAGCCGAACTTTTTAAAATCTTTGTGTAAGATGGTCATGTATCTTTTGGCGTATTGCGGTTATCCTCAGTGTACCATCACCATCTTTGGCTATGCACTTCTTAAGCTGTTTAGTTTATTGTACCTTCTCCACTGACGTTATTGCATATGCCGATCTTTTCTTGACGTGTGTTTGCACGTTCTGGTTTTACAATTTTCCCAGTTTATCGAGCCCCTTAGTTACTTCTGAAAATCGACAGCTAAGAGTTGTCGGTGCTCTAACTTTTGCCCGAAAAAAACAGAAGTTGCCGCCAAATCTATCTTTACTGGCGATGAACTCGTAAAACCTAATCACACGTGATTGTAGAATCAACTATTGCTCGTGGTTTTGATGCCTGTCGTGCTAAAAGTTGCCATTAAGTATCTAACTTTTGTCACCGTGAAATGTGAGAATTGTGCCTTAAACCCAAAGTTTGTTTCTATGCTACACGAACTGAACTTGCCTTCCATCGAAACTGCATTCAGTGGATCGTGTACATCAGGAGGACCCTCGGAACAGATTTTGCAATGGACCCGATGATATGGTGAAACCACGTACATGAAATTGCGTATGTAGAAGAAAGGAACCGGACAAGCTCCAATGCTAGCTCGTGACTTGCGTCCAAGCTAGCCTTCGATGTCTATGCGGGATTTAGTCCAGAATTAGGGTTCTTTTTTCTTTTATCTATTAACTTGGTAATAACTAAAATCATAAACTCTTGTGAATTATGAAATAAATGAAATGTTGCATATGATTAATGATGGACCAAAAATTCAAAGTCAAAGTTTAGAGAAGATAATGTATAACATGTTATTAAAAAATCAGATGACATGAACAATCCATGATGATTACATTAATTATAATGAATTAAGACAACAATTAAATGATTAAAAAATTAATAAAAAGCGTAATGCAAGATCAAGATGATTATAAAATGGATTAGTGGTTCTAAGTTAGATTTAATTCATTGACCATTTCATTATCTTATTTATGAACTTGACAACTATGTTGTGTAACGTTTCCATTTTATTTGTTCCATTAAATGATAAATTTAAAAACAAATTAAAAAGTCTTAGTGGTGTGTATGTGTAAGAGTAGGTTTAATTTGACTTTTAACGTTTCCATAATTACTATACTAACTTTTAGCTTCATTTAATACTGCTTTTCTTTTTCTACCTTTACATTTGCATGTATTTTTATATCATGGGTATTCGATCAGACTTGTACAGGTTTCGATTAATCCCAAATGTTCCCAAGAACAACTAGCAAACTCTTTAATTGTCGTGCATAACTTGAATATGTGATGCCTGAGGCAAATTCCCAAATACTTGGCATTCATTTCATTATATGACTCTACACAAAATATATATATAAATATATTATTTTATTGTACATGAATATACATCATGTCATGTTTTTATTTTGTTTTATTTAAATAGTAAAAAGAATTATTAAAATAACGTATATTAATTAATGTAGGGAGCTGATTGACGTAACAATCTGACACTAATTTCTATGCGTTTCACTCAAGGGAGTGTCTCCTTCTCTTCATGGTTAAATGAAGTTCTATAGGCTTCCATTTGCACTACATGCTACTTGCTTTGGAGCCACCATAACAATACAATCTTCAGAAACAAGTTGGACTCTACCGAGATGGCTATTTGCTGGGATGTAGGTTTGAATGGGTGTCGAGACAAATCAGTAAAGGAAACATTTAATGGGAGTTGTGGATCGAGAATCCATCTTGTCTCTCCTTCAACAGATGAGCTGTCCTTACGGCACCGGGTCATCCTTTATCAGGCCTGATCAATGTTTTACCTTTAGCTTGATCATTTTGTCAACAACTAGTTTATGAATTAGTTTGACAAACATAACATTATTGTAATAAAAACACAAACATCTTAAATCATCATTTAACATCATATATTTATGTAGTTCAATTGGTTAGTTTCGTTATGGTACTTATATATCACATATTTTCTTAAAGATATTTCACCTCAACGTAATTTTAGTTATTTGAGCAAAATGTTGATTATCGACAATTCTAAATGGTTCCATATGGAATCTACCTTCATAAACATTAACGTGAGGGACATTTTTTGCTCACTGGATGGTTGGGGCTAGCGGGGGCCCATGATTAAACCCGAGTTCTGTATTATATTTGGACAAAGTCCCCCCCACATCTTTGTCAACTGAGCTACACCCCAGACGCCTACATAGCCCCATTAGATTAGTTGAAGTGTGCGCAAACAGGGTGATCAAGATATGGGACGAGGGAAGCATTGAGACGAAATAAATCAAATACATTATTCTTATGGGAAATTAATTGAAATTTCTATTTTTTAAAGTATATAATATTTATATACGGCAAATGCAATAAATAAACTCGCATACCCTCCTCACATTTGGTGAAGTTTGAACCTCTGACCTTCTATGAGGTCATAGACTACGATACCGTTAGGCCAATGACCCTTTGGTTAAAATAGTTATTTTGACCGCATGGTTTCATCTTTTAGCCATTTCTCTCCTAAAATAACGAAAATAGCCATGAGTCTGCAATTGGCAGGTTCGGAATTTACGGGTAGGGTCAAAATGTAAGGAAAAAAAAAAGGAAACTTCTAAACAAGGTCCACCAAATGTGTAAATTTGGAAAAACACATGCAATTACGGATATATTTTTGCGGACCTATAACTAATTTACATATTTGGTCCCTACAATTACGGGTCTAGTTCAGAAACTTTTTTTTCTTACACTTTGATATCTCCACTAGTTATGGACCAGTCAATTGCAGACCTACGGCTATTTTCGTTATTTTAGAAGAGAAATGACTAAAAGGTGAAAAATGACTATTTTAATCAATTTCCCTATTCTTAGCCGGTGAACCTACCAATTGTTTATCTTTTAGCTAATTAAGAACAAACCAAAATCTAAACTTAACAATGGAAACCAACCAGCAATACATATGAAATAAAAATTGACAAGTTGTAAAAAATTGAACAAATTATAGGTGTTTTAAAAGTACAATAATGGGCATAATTTATTGTATATTAAGTTATTAACTTAGAGGTCAATTTGGTATTTAACTAATAATTATAAAAAATAACAATTAGATAAACATAAATTATTAATTAAGGTCAACTATAAATGTCAGTTGACTTTGTATTTGGAATACGAACCCTCACTTATATCTTCATTTAATACATACACATAACATATATACATATAATATATAAGGTTGGATACTTGTTAGAAATGTCATTTTTCATGAAAAATAGGGCCGTTCCTTAGCATGTTAAATGTGAGAATTTGAACAGGGCCCTCGAAATTTTGGGGCCCAAATTTACACGTGGTTTAGGGTATTTTTATCGACCTGTGTAAAAGAATAACCGAAATTATTTATGTTCAAACCATTAATCGTTTGATTTTAGGTTCAAATCATTAATGGTTTATGTTTAGTTTCAGATTGTTAATCGTTTTAGGTTTAGTTCATTTTTGTTCTTAACATATATTATATCCATTATCTCATTTATGCAATGTAATCAAAAGTTTTGAATGTAACAGAGCCACCAAAAAAATTGGAACGTCCCTGATAAAAAAATATAAGAAATGAAACATTTATATAATATAACGTAATCTTTACATGATGTGTGAATGCGTGTGGAGGTAAATATACAAGTCTTGAGCCTTCACCATTTTCACAAATTATAACCTAAGATTCACATAATATAAGAATACCTTTACCAACTTCTCATACTTTTTACCACGTGATCCCAATTAAGGGGCCGTTTATCAAACATTTACCCGGTAAGTACTTACCTGTAAAATTTAATATTATTATTTACTTACCGGGTAAGATTTTAGTTTACCAAAACGACGTTGTATGCAACAATTTACCCGATAAGCACTTACCGTGGTAAGAGTTGTTGCCCTCACTTACCGGGTATTACTTGGTAAGCGCTTACCTGAGTAAACGTTTGGTAATCGGCCCCTAAGTAACACTATATACATAGATACATACTTACATAGGACCGGTAATCAAATGAGAACCAATGAAAAGTTAAAAATCCATATAAAAATATTCTTTTACATGATTTTTTTTCATCAAAGACTATAATTTAAGATTTTTTACAATATGTTTGTGTTCACGTTGTGAAAAAAGATACATGTGAAAACTTTTTTGTTTTGAAAATACATGTAAAAATGTTTCACATTGTGAAACAAATATATAAAACTATCACACTATAAAAGGAATATATGTGAAACGATACCTTAAATCCTACCATTTCATGAAAACCGGGAGACTTGGGATTACGTAAGGAATTTTTATCTTTCTTGAGAACCGTGAGACCCTCCTCGTTATCCTTGGATGAGTTCGGTTAATTGATCCGACGCCTCACAAAAACACAAACCGAACTTGATGGCATTGAAGTAGAGGGACTTAACATAACTCACATACCTTATAACATATTCAGACATATCAATCTTTATACATCTTAACATGCATGAAAATATTGCACCTTCGTGTATTATATGTGAATACGTGAGCGTTATCTAACATTCATATATATATATATATATATATATACTCACAAGCGAATGTATGAACATAAACTAATCAAAACTTAGACGATACATGAGATTATAACACAATTATGAATATAAACTAACACAGTAAAAAAATTGTTTTGGTGATAAAATCGGATTTGGTAATTAACGATTATAGCTTGAGTTATAATCTTCATATTAAAATAGAGACGATTTAGGAATAATTATGATTATCTATTGCATTATATTCAAATTATATAAATATAATTTATAATTAATGGTTAATATATTTATTTATTAAATAATTGTACTACCCTTTAATTCGGTTCATAATTGTCATCCCTTAAAATCAGATAATAAATAGCTCGGATAATT
Source organism: Cynara cardunculus var. scolymus (assembly GCF_001531365.2). Classification (NCBI taxonomy): domain Eukaryota; kingdom Viridiplantae; phylum Streptophyta; class Magnoliopsida; order Asterales; family Asteraceae; genus Cynara; species Cynara cardunculus. The sequence goes on along the minus strand of NC_037542.1, from coordinate 8,311,911 downwards.
TCTTGCATTCACTTAAATTGACTATTTCTTATTTGAATCAGACAGATTCTTACTTACTTTCTATAAAATGATATCTTTAAAAATATTTTAAGTATGACGGTAAAATATTATTAGAAAGTTGGTGTCATTATTGTATGATATTACGATGATGTTGAATTTGATATTTAGCACTTTTTTTCTTTATTTTAGAGTATTAAAATATTTATCTTAATTTGTAATTAATAATTATATAAACTAATTACGGTAATAGGATATTATTAAAAATTGAAATATAAAAGACTCGGATTTAAGATATATTATTTTAAATTTATAGAACAAACAATTATATATCTTAAATATAATTTATATAAAGCATATAAATACCATTATTAGCTAACCAACCCTAGAATTAAAAACAACATCATGTTACTTTCATCTTGTTTGACTTCAATTCTAAATTTTTGCATTTGTATGCAAACATAATACACAAGAACGAACCGGTAAACATACTATTTCCTTGTATAATAATTGGTCAATAGTTATATAAACAATTTAAGAGAAAAATTCATAAAAAACCCAAACTATTTTAAATGATTAAGTCTGTAAACTAATTTTTTGAATGAAAAATAATATCTAAACTTTCATATTTTGAATGATCAAGCTCATGGATTCTTTTTTTGCATAAAAAACCATTAAATTTTCTCATTTTGAAGATTTAAAATTGATTACTTAGATTATTTTAACCCAAAAAAACCATATATCTATGATGGGTCATCTTTTGCATCTTTCAGTTATGCTATCTAACTTGACATAAAATAACAACTCTCAATATACATGAATATAAGTCAACAAGACCTACAACTTTAACATGAAGACCTTTAACATATATTAAGATGCGATTTTAATATATCTTAACGTAAAAGCAATGAACTTTAACATACATTAACAAACCTTGTATATATCATGGAAACAATGAATATTAACTTAACGTATCTGTACATACAAAAGATATTAAGATACATTAACGAGCAACGTCAATACAATGACCGAATGATTGATTAACCCTCTTTTGAAAAAGACGGTGCACACGTTCATACGGTCTAAGATCAAGGGTTGTGCAAGGGTTCCTACGATGTGTCGGTTTCCAACAAATCTTGAATTCCTATATACTTAAAACCCAACTCCATATATCTATACTATATTATAAAGCATTAGACAAAAACTCTTAAAAACCATTTTTTATGCGTAAAGTACTGTTTATTAATGCGTATTATTTAAAACTCAAGATTACAAGTAGATTGCGCGTAAGTACAACTTATTAAAGCTTCATATCTTAATTCGTGTAACTAACTGCAGATAAACATAATCAAATACATGATAAATATCTCATTTTAAATATAGAAAATGTAAAATATAATTAAGATAATAATTGAATTCTAACAAAATATTTAATTATTATATTTATAAAATGTTATATTACTAAACCAAAAATAAATTATTTCGTTATTAAACTTAAATTAAATTATAATAAAAAAATATATACTATATTATAAAGCATTTGACAAAAACTCTTAAAAACCACTTTTTATGCGTAAAGTATTATTTATTAATGCATATTACTTAAAACTCAAAATTACAAGTAGATTGTGCGTAAGTACGACTTATTAAAGCTCTATATCTTAATTCGTGTGACTAACTGTAGATAAACATAATCAAATACATGATAAACATCTCATTTTAAATATAAAAAATCTAAAATATAATTAACATAATCATTGAGTTCTAACAGAATACTTAATTATTATCTTTATAAAATGTTATATTATTATATCAAAAATAAATTTTTTCGTCATTAAAAACTTAAATTAAATTATAATAAAAATAAATAAATTAAAGAAATTAAATAAAAAATGAGAAGTTTTAAATAGTTGATTTGATATATATATATTTTTCAAATTTTTATGATATTTTCAAATTTATATTTTATTCAAAAATAAAATCATTATTGCGTTCTTAAAAACACATAAAATCGTATTATAACATCGACAGAGACAAATAATAAAATAGAATATTAAAATCGAAATGTGTCTTGCTGCATTGTACGAGTATTCTACTAGTGTGTGTGTATATATATATATATATATATATATATATTATTTATAAAATAATATTAAAAGAGCGAACCTAATTAGGGGAGTATTTCGTAAAGATGTAATGAGACAAGGAAAAAAACAAAAGAAAATAAAGTCAGGTGTAAGCAAGTCAGGAGTGGACCCCATTGATGGTCAAAATGGTGGCCCATCGGAAGCTGACGGCGGAATTCACCAATCGCCGCCGTGGTCCTCTGACGTCTCTTTCTCCCAAATCTTCAACTCCTTGACTTTTCGCTTTTCGGTGTCTTCTTTTGTTACCCAACAGTCGCAAAAACAATAATGGCTCCGTCCTATGCTTACATTTTTTGTCAAAGTTTTCAATTTCTTGTGACATTATAATATAAGTTTCATTATCATATTTGAAAAAAAAAATTAATTATCGACAACCCAATTAATTCATACGAGAATACATCTTTAAGAACACCAATGTGAGAGGATATTTTACTCGCTCAACGGTTGAAGCTAGTTGGTGGCTCGAGATCAAACCCAAAATCTGTTTCGTATTTAAACAAAGTTGCCCCATTTTCTCAATCGTTAGATCTTTGTTTTGGTTGATAAACTCTCTTCGGTTTGTACTTTATACTATCTTGATCGTTAATAGTAATTTCAACTTTAATAAATTCTTTTGACAATTTAAAAAAATAATGAGCATTTTACGTTAATGAATATAATAGAAGAAAACAATATATTTGATAATTTTGTTAGCTTTGTTTCTTTTATTTTTAAAATTTGAAATATAATTCTTTCATCAAATAAAGAGTGGAGGAAGAAAATTTATCTACACTGTCTTGAAAAAATGTAAGAAAATTCACGATTTCAAGTTTGAGAAATCTCTTTTTAAATATATGTCTTTAATTAAATACTTGTCGTAAAAATAGTTAAAAATCATTGGTGACCTAAACAATATAACTATACCTGTATTTAAACAAATAAATAGAATATATGTGTAGACAACCATATAAATAAAAAACCCATTAAAAAATACATGAAATTTATCGTAAAAAAGTCTGTGTATTCAATAAAATAAGATGCTTACTTTAAAATCTATAGAAAACTTGACATTTATAAAAAAGAAAAAAACGAAGAATTTGATATGAATAAATAAAGTTAACCGAGTTCCGTTCATTTTCAATACTGATCATGAAGCACCATGAGTAGCAGGATGTTGAGGTCCGAAAAAATCGATCAAATTCTTGGTGGGAATCATCAAGTTTATAATGTTTGAATAACGGCTGGGAGACTATATCAAACTTTATTTATTAAATATAAGGGAGAACGGATACCAGTTTTGACTCCAACATGGTTGCGTCCATGAAAAGGTATAAAATGAATCTTTATATGTTTTTTTTGTCATATAAAATTATTATAACAATATATACATTGATAACATTCATTTTGATTTATAAAATGTTTTTCAGTTTATCAAATGTTGTTAATGTAATTATTATTTTATTAAATCATATCGTCCAGAAAATATATTTTTAAGGCAAAAAGAATATGTTGATGAAATTTAATATTTTTAAGAGTAAATTACGTTTTTTGTTCTTATGGTTTGTTAAATATTGCGGATTTCATTTATGTGGTTTCAAAATTGATAATTTGTAATTCATTTTTATTTTCATCATTGAGACAAAATACTACTTTTAAGTATGGATGACCAACATAGAAATTAATTGTAAAACATATGGACGAAACAGAAAACAATAAATTTTAGATCATAAATATGAAAAAGATAATGAGTTATAAACCATATGGATGAAAATCATAATCTTATAACTAGAAGGATGAAAATCGTAATCTTATAACCAGAAGGACTAAAAACGTAATTTACTCTATTTTAATCTTTCTTTTCCTCGTCTTCATGTTAACAAGAGAGAGGGAGAGAGTTTTTACTTTTTAGGACTTCATGGAGGGTCTAATGCGCGGTTGACTTTAGTGTGGGCACAGCTCATGTTAACATAGGCATGAGAAGAGAGTGGGGATGGCTTAAAACTCAAATATCATAATTTCAAAATAATAATAAATTTTTATATATGTAACTTGAAGTTGATACAAAACCAATATCAACATATACCATTGATATCAATTAAATTGATAACCATGTACAATTGGTTGTAACATGGGTATTTGAATAAAAAAACTTGGTATTATACCAACCACACCTCTAGGTTTTCTTTTCTCCTTTTTTACTAAATAAACATTTAGATAATGTATTTTGATCAATGATACTTAGGTTATATTTGACAAACTAGTTGATAAGCTAGTTGGTGGCTGATGAACAAATCATTTTTGGTAAAACTAACTGCTAAGAATGTAAAATGACCAAAAAAAGCATCTTGAAACATTAATCAATTATAATATTTCAAAATATAATTGAAACAAATCTTTGATAATATAATATATTAACTATTACAAACAAGATGGTAAAAAAATTAAAAAAATATAATATATTGATTAAAAAAAATTCAATTGATTAT
>NC_037542.1:8276883-8306977 GCF_001531365.2 Cynara cardunculus var. scolymus | reverse complement strand
ATATGATTAATAATTAATGAATAATATTAATGTATAATGTATAATTAAAATTAATGTTGAATTTATATTAATTAATAATTAATATTTATTTAATCAATGGTAATAAATAATAGTTAATAGTAATGAAGATTATAATTGGCAAAAGTGATAATAAGCTACCAAAACGTTACTCGACGTAGTGTTAAGCTAGCTTATGTGTATCCAAACATGTACCCAGAAAATAAGCTAATTTATTTTTACCAAATAATGCCTTAATGCATTAAATTGTTTTTCAATTACCCTAAATACGTTATAATATAATATAAATGGTTTACTTACTGACACAGACATGATAATTTACTAGGAATAATACGTATCAATTATTAGAAGACTCAAAATAAATAAATAGGAAATTTGGGATTCTTAATGAAAGTTGTAATTAATTAACTTATATACCTTTAACAAACGCATTTAAAAATTAATTAATTCACATGTACAAAGCAACATGCAAAACTAATAATAAATAAAGAACTACGATAGTTTTACAAAGTATTTTTTTGGTCAAACCCAGTTGGTGATTCGATCAAACAGGTTTATAAGTAACACAATTTATACATTTTCCTATTTGCTATAAAGATATCAAAAGCTCTACTTCCATGGAAGCTGCTAGCAGCTTGAACATGGAGAAATCTATGTTCAGTTTTTTTGAGGTTAAAGAAGCAGCAAAGATGAAGAACAACATTCATCTTCATGGTGATCAAACCCTAGTATCAAAAGCCTCCTCCCAGGTGCAATTTTCAGACTTGCATCAAGCTTTAATTATTGTTTTTTGGGTTCAAATCGGTTTACAGATGTGTTATTGACTTTGGGTTGCTATTGTGGTTTCGTTAACCTTAAGATCATGGGTGTATGTTGGGCAGGCAGTGAACGATGGGGATCCTTCTTTGTCTAATGAAGAAGATGATCCAGCTGAAGATTACAAGCAGGTATGTAAATCAAGATTGATTCATTAATGAACGATATATAGCATCTGTAGAAATCTAGCAAGTAGGATATATATATATATATATATATATATATGTTTTTGTATACTTACAAATTAGAAGGTATGTGTTTTGCATGAATATGATTGAGATTTGAGGTTGAAGAGCTAGCTTCCATGGGTCGTTCCAAGGCCGTACCTTAGCATGTTAAATGTGAGATTTTGAACAAGCCCCCGAAATTTTGGGGCCTAAATTTACACGTGTTTAGGGTCCTTTTATCGACTTGTGTAAAACTATGGCCGAAATTATTTAGGTTCAAACCATTAATTGTTTGGTTTTAGGTTCAAATTATTACTGGTTTAGCTTTAGTTTCAAATTGTTAATCATTTTAAGTTTAACCCATTTTTGTTTTTAACATATATTCTCTGATATCACATTTATACATACTCAAAAGTTTTGGATGTAACAGGGTCTCCAAAAAGATTGGAACGTCCCTAGGTCGTTCCATACATAATTAATACAAGTCGTGCATGGAAGCTAATTAGTATCGAGTTCTAGAGTTGTGGAATTGTTGACACTATTGATCGAACTTATATTCAGCAATCTGAGCCGATATTGGCTTTTCAAGAGGTTCATTCAAACGAAAGCCATAAAAATGTTACAAACCGTGAAAACCAGTTTTTCCATGTATATTATCTACTGGATTACTAAGTTCCATCCTCTGATCAATAGTGTCCAAGATCTTATAAAAGACATTGAGCAATCTTGTTTAGTAGATAGATGGGAATCCTAGTTTAGAAAGATGCAGTTTTTGAAGATTTCCAACTAATCTTTGGAAATTGGTAAACTATTGTTTAACAAAAAGATAACTCAATAAGGCAATAACAATATCTAGTCAGGTAGTTAAAGCCTTGACTTTTGAACTAATGGTTATGAATTTGAGACTTACCATTAACAGGGTTTATGTATCGTGTATTTCATCTATTTAAGAACAATATTTACTCGACTTAATGATGTAGAATATTAAAAATTAGGTTTGACTTTCGATCACAGGCATTTCGTTGTAGCCCTTTGGGTTCTGGGTTAACTTTTGTACTTAAAACTAATTGGGTCTTTAATTATATTGGTGTTCTTCAGGATGGTTTGATTTCATCAGCTAAAGCTGATATGGGTCAAGTTAGACAGGAGAACCAGAAGTTGAAACATACATTAACTAGGGTTTTGAAGGATTACAAGTTGTCGCAAATGCACTTTAATGACTTTTTCCAACAAGAAGTTCCTAAAAGTTCCGAATGTCTGGCTCCTGATCATCAGGAAGGTGATGGAACTGAACTCATTTCTCTAAGCCTTGGAACACTTTCTAGTCATAAACCTAAGAGGGATGGTCCAAAGAAAGTGAATTGCTTCAGCAAAAGCAAAGAAGACAGTGATGATGATCAAGAACTCAAATTAGGGTTGGGCTGCGAATTCGACCTAACTCCAACTAGAGTTGTCATCAATGACTTGAAGAAAGATGAAACAACACAGATCATGGAGCCACCAGTTAATAGTTTAAAGACCCAGAGAATCGAGGATAATGATCTCTTAGATCAGATCCCTTTGAAGAAAGCTAGGGTTTCTGTAAAAGTTATATGTGACACGCAAACGGTACTAATTGTTCAAGAAATATACATATATAACTTTTGTGTGTGTAATACAGGCAATGGAAAGTGCATACAGATGGTGTAAGAAATGCATTCTTAGGTTGTATGGTGCTACAATCAAGGATGCATTTCGTGGTATCTTTGTGTATGCAAATGATGCTTGTTAAGATGAGAGCACAATATGATGCTGACTTTTAATGAATTTACACTACAGATGAATGATGGATGTCAATGGAGGAAATATGGACAAAAAATTGCGAAAGGAAATCCATGCCCTCGAGCATATTACCGATGCACAATGTCACCATCTTGCCCAGTCAGAAAACATGTAAATTCTTCTGTCTTACATCAGAAGTTATTGAATTTCAACCTTTTCAATTCAACACAAGAAATTAAGCCCACTTTGTTGACCAAAAGATTATGGAATAGACTTTTTGCCAAAATGTGAAAGAAAGGCTGTATAGAAAAGGCTTCCCTATCAACTCTACATATGTTCTTGTTTCTAACTAATTTCAAACGATTATTTTAGGTGCAAAGATGTGCCGAGGACAGGTCTGTGCTGATAACCACCTATGAAGGAACTCACAACCACCCACTTTCAGTATCAGCAACAGCAATGGCTTCTACCACTTCAGCAGCAGCCTCGATGTTAAAATCCACCTCTTCAACCTCACAACCAGGCCTCACCACCACTGCCGCATCCTCCACAGCCACCACCTTCTCAAGCCCTCATGGCATGACTTACAATTCAAGGGCACCTCAATACCCATTTTATCTACCCAACACCACAATATCCACCTATCAGTCACACCCAACTATCACTCTTGATCTCACATCAAGTCCCCATTTCAATAGATCAACTTCGTCAAACTTCGGAATGGGTGCACCAAGATTTTCTTCTTCCACATGCCTTAACTTCTCTTCCCCATCCTCGTCAACCTCTTCCTCCATTGAGTCCAACTACAAGAATCCTATTGCATTTTCATATCTTGGGAGGCAGACACTTAATGAGGCGGTGAATCCAACATCACTAAATGATAGTTACAAGAATAATTCTAGTTCTGCTTTACAACAGCATTCAGCAGAGACAATTGCAGCTGCAACCAAAGCTTTAACCTCAAACCCATCTTTCCGATCAGCATTGGCAGCGTCAATTACATCCCTTGTCCGAAATGCCGGTGGTGGGGCCAGAATATGATGAGGATTGAACTCTTTCCTTGTAACTTTTAAGTGAACAAAGTTTTGCTTCCACTGTTTTTAGTTTCTCTTGTTCATCATAAATATCCAGAACACACACACATACATATATATATATATATATATATATATATATATGTATGTATGTATGTGTATATATATATATCCATAATAAGTTTATCATAATGTACAAGGAAAAGCATTGGTGTAGATAGGCCTAATCAATGTGAAGTATTACACATATTTTAAAGTTCATGTAATCGACACCAACACAAATTCTGATGATAATTTTTTTCGTAGAAAAACCTATGCTCACAGGTTGTTCATTTAGTAGATAGGAAATATGAAACCTTATTTAATTAAAAGATCACAATTTATTCATCAAAAAAATGAATGAACACTTTCCAAAATGATAAATGAGGAAGATCCCAAGTAGAAAGACATAAGAGAATGATAATACTACTGACCTTTGTATTAGAAAATTATGTCTTCATCTTTCTGTTGACTTCCAGATACCAAACTATTGGATGACGAAAGTGGTGCCCCTTTCTTTGAAGAAACTTCACTAGCAACATCAAACTTCTTAGCAGCTTCTTGCTGCTTTTCAATCTCTCTCTTTTTGTAAGCTTGTATCTTCTTTAGTCTAAAGAAATCCTCCCTTTCCAGCTCATCCAGTTCTCCCTTGATGTAAATCACCGTGTTTTCTAATCTTGGCTTCACAACATTCTCCAAGGCGTTGACCCTACGATTTGTGGTCTTGATTGCTCCATCAAGTGTTAGAAATGATGTCTGGAGAGATGCAAGATCAACAAGAACCTCAATGGCTTTCAAATAGGCAGTACGGCAGCCTTGTACCTGTTGACCTCCTCTGGCCAGTCCAGTCAGGTCATTTTTTGTCATCTCACCTTCTGTGAAATACTCAAACTTGGGTAGCTTAACGCCTGCGACGTTATCTTGGCGTGATCGAACTCTAACAGAGGCACTCTGGACATTTTCTAGGACAACATGCTTGATGTTCTCACCGGCAACATACTTGGCCTCAGTTAGTGCAAAGGAAGAAGATTTCATAACTGTTCCCATTGATTCCTTAGTTGAGACAATCTTCCTGAGAATTTGGCGGAACTGCACAGTCAGAGCATCACTTTTCTTCTTTAAAAGAGCATGGCCTCTAGTGGCACCAGTGAGGCGAGATTTCACTACTGCAAGCATTGTAACAGTTGGAACAACATTCAAACGTTGGCTTTGGCCGGACATCTTGCCAAATAGTTAAACCTGGGAAACCATGAAGTGGTCCAAAATATTCATTCTTCTAAGAAAGATAAGTGAACTCTACATCATGTAGTCATGTCTCTTTTGCCCTAACAACGCACATCAATAATAGTATTCTATGATCACTTTGTTTGAAAGGCAAAGGCAGAGAGAAAAGAGATAAGTATATGAAGAAGACAACTCTTTTAGCATTTTCATATAGAAAACATGGAATATGAACATAATTTTTTTCTGTGGACCCACGTACAACATTAGTCTCCTCTTCTTTCCTCTTTACCATCATCACTGCTACATATTGACATGATGATGATTAGTGAGAGTATGAACAAATTGTAATTAACCATTTGGGAATTGTACTTGATTCCTAGAACTTTCACTAGAACTGACTAAAAATGCAAAGTTTATCTATTCTTTGATTTCTTTCCTCCTCTTTTTGGATAATAATGAGGATGGATTAAGTATTATAATTTCTTACAAGAATCAAAAACTCAATACACAATAACCAATTGGATAATGCACATAAGAGTGATATATAATTGTCTGCAAAATCTAACTATGGGTGACTATTGCTGCATAATAAACCAAAGTAAACCAGTTAAAACCAACGCAATCACATCAGCATGACAACAACAATAAATAGATCGTAAAAGATAAAGGGAAAAACAAACAATATATTACTTTCCAAATAAGAAAGGTAATCTCCTGGTGATCTCCCTAAATTTTCCTTGACGATTATCAATTACATGTATCCTTATGCTTTGCAAAGTTAAGGGATGGACTGCAACGTTTTTGGAATATAGCGAGTATAAAAACAAAAATATCTATAGTACTGCAATCTTTAAATCGCTACACTGTTAAACGCTATTATCCATGCTAAAATGTCATTCATGGAAAATAATCAAATCAATGGTGTAAACCTAAGGATATGCATCGTAATCTTTAGTGTCAATTGAGTTGATTTCAATTTCAAAACCTGCAAAATATTTCGTACGCATAGAATTCTTTTCATCCTTCACATCTAACAATGTAAAACGTATTATGATAGTAACGTTCTGAATGTTAGAAGAACTTCAAAATTCTATGTAGGTATGAATACAAAATGTAGCATGTTTGCATCTCCAAAATCAAAATTGTATGCTTCTGAGACCAAGGTATGAATGAAATAAACTTAAATCACTGCAACTAAACTACTTATTCAATGAAATCTCAATCATTTAAGCAATTGTGATCTCATTAATAATGAAATTCCCATAACATTTATGAATAAATTTAGAGTAAAAAAAATCCCCCAAAAGAACCCTCAAGAAACAGAGCGCAAACCTTAAGATGTGAGAATCTGCAAAATGTATGATGTGTTATTGAAGATTTCGTTCCGAAAGCTCAAAATCAGGGAGAAATCAGTGCTTCAGAACCTTTTGGATCATACAATCATTGTACTTAGCGACTCTATCAAATGTTCTGTGTTCTAGGATCATAGAGAGAGAAGACGAAATGGAACGAGGGGGAGAGAGAGAATTTCAAAGAGAACTTTATGAAATTTTATAGTTTTCCCAAATATTTTGTTTAGAGCACCAAGTTTCAAATCTTACAAAACGACAATCTTTTTAAGAGTTGGATATGAAACCTTTTATCATCTCCCAAGCAACTCTTCGTATAACAACGTATAACGGGCCGTTTACTAAATACTTACTTGGTAAGTGTTTGCCGGATAATTTTTCTTATCGAATGGACATGATAAGGGCCAAAAATCTCACCTGGTAAGAGCAATGATAAAGATGAAGAGTCTTACTCGGTAAGTGAGAGTGACGACTTTTACCCGGTAAGTGCTTACCGGGTAAATTGTTGTATACGATACAATTTTGATGTGTACTATAATCTTACCCGATAAAATAAATTGTAATGTTGACTTTTAACGTAAGTGCTTACCGAATAAATATTTTGGTAAACGACTCCTAAGTATACGATTTAAAATCAAAATCTTTTAAATAAGCTCTAATTACATAAACAGATTCAATTGAATTTTAAAGTTAACAAAGTAAACATTATCAGAAATATATGTTATCAAATATTTTCTAGACATGGGATAGCTTAATCTTCTCTCTGTAGATGACATGATAATGTAACTCCTATAATACTCGGGCAATGGCAATATTAGATGTGGGATTTTCAATTTGAGACATGATGAGTTTGGTTTTCATATTGATTAATGTAAGATGTGATTTGAACTTCGTTAAGTCTAGTTGGCAAATGAACAAAGCTCTCAAAAGGAAAGAGCTTCTCGAGAGCCCCTATCCGACCTTCCACTTGCAGAGAGTCGTGTCGATGTAGCTCTTGTCTGAAACTGGTCTCGTGCTAGATTCAACGCAACGGGCGAGAGTAAAAATATCGTCAATCTTTTCACATGAGAAACTTGTATTTCATACAAGATTTTACTTGTTATTGTTGTTGTTCATACTTTATGCATTCATTATAAACTATAAAGACAATTCATTTATTAGCCATTGTAAGTATAGGAGACTTAACCACAAGGGTGGTGCTTGATTGGTTTGAGCTTGGCTTCAAAAGTCAAAAGTACCTGGAGGTCTCAGGTTCAAATCCAAGGAGAAATACAAATTCTCTTGTGGCCACGGAGGTTCAAATGCGGTGACTCCGGGTTATCTGCAAAGCACGTGATCGTCCTGCGATTCATCGGCTCACTTAGCGGGTTGGATATCCAAGTTAATAAAAAAAAAGTATAGGAGAGAGTTCAAAATCATAATAATTCAATCAGATTTGTTCAAACCTAACACTTAGATTATGAGCAAGATAATTTGTTGAGATTATTTATTTTAAGACATTATTTAGAGCATGCATTCCTTTGAAACTAATGGTACCGTAAACAAACTACAAGGATTGTAATTATAAATATTCATAATCTTAGGGGTGACAAATGAAACATTTCTTTTTACCAATTCTTCCCCACATTTCCATCCCGCCACTTCATACACTATTTACACGTGGCAGATGAATGAAACCACCAACGAACCTACATGACTCCTCGTTTCTTCATCCTCTGTTTCTGATCCTCTTCTTTGTCGCGTGTTTCGATCCTTTTGATCAGATCTTCAAGTAGCAGAGAAGACGAGGTAAGAAGTATTTTCATATTTTGGAATTTAAATCATGAGTAGTTCACGAAATCGATCAATTTATGCGAATTCTGTTGAAATATGGTATCGTACAATCAAACGGAACTTTTTGAGATGATTTGGTTTTGATCGGATCATCTCTCTCGTTATGGTCGAAATTTTAACCATTAACGATGATTCTGACGAAGAATCATGTTTGTTCTCCATTTCTTTTCTGGTGATTAGACGAATAGAGTAGTTGGGGTTGTTTAGGTTTTTTTTTGTGGGATAGTTATGGAGTTGTTTGTTGTCGTTTGCGGCAGATAATACATTGCACATATATAGTAAGAGGGAGGCATGTCAAAAGCAGAGGCAGAAGCAAAATCAAAAACAAAAGCAAAATCAAATGTATCACAATATGATGCGTACTTTGAGATGATTCAAAGCAGGAAGAAATTGTCATCTTCACTGCAGGAGAAACTAACAGCTGCTTTCGCAAGAATCCCAGTTTCATCATTTCCACAAGTTGCTCGAGGCAAAGGTAAATTAATGCTGTTGTTATTAAATAAACCATTAATTATCTATCTGATGTCGGCATGAGGCTATTGAATTTTAGTAATCATATAAAGTGTTTCTCATTCTGTCTTACGTTATTCTATTTGTCTAAAAACACAAATTTGCTTCTGATTTTGAAGTAACCCTTTAATTCGATTTTGATATTGGTATGAATATTTTTCAGTGTGGTAGTACATTGTCATAGTTCAATATTTGATGTAAATAATACTTTTATTCATTATAAATCTTCAAGTTGAACAAATAATTCATATATAATTCTTTAAATTAAACAAAACCTCCCTTGGGCGAAAGAAGTGATATTTGAAACATCAACTTCGCAACAAGTTGAAATGAAGGCATCCATTTAGGCTCACAATCAATAAAGGATGTCACCTGGTTTGAAAACTCAGGCAGTGCACATCAAACCATGCATTACTCTTTCTTATGATGCGTAATAAATTTTTTGTGTTATTACCTGCACCCTTCTTTTTGTAGTGATTGAAGTTCTAGCAGACATGTCTATTGGCGATGCTGTCAAGGTTCTTTCGGAGTCCAATATAGTATCAGCACCAGTGAGAAACCCGGATGCCGGAGACAGTATGGACTGGAAAGAAAGATACCTGGGAATCCTTGATTACTCTACCATTGTTTTGTGGGTGTTGGAAACTGCAGATTTGGCAGCTGCCGCCTTAACTGCCACATCGGCGACTGCCGCAGGATTAGGTGCTGGCACTGCGGGTGCTCTTGGAGCTCTAGCATTAGGTGCCACAGGTCCAGTTGCAGCAGCCGGGCTAACAGCTGCTGCAGTTGGTGCAGCTGTAGCTGGTGGTGTGGCTGCTGAAAAGGGAATGGGAAAAGATGCTCCTACTGCTGCTGATGAATTGGGGGAGGATTTCTACAAAGTTATCCTTCAAGAAGAGCCTTTTAAGTCTACCCAGGTGAGTTTCCCTTCAAAGATAGGTTGCATTGGGATATTGATTAAAACTTAATAGGTACTAGGTGGTAACTAATGTGCATCTCCGGCCATTATTTATTAGTTAAAGAAGGTAATTTACTATATCCACAAAGATTTTGCTACATGACAATGCAACTCCAGCCAGTAATGTGCCGCAGCATACCTCCAGCTCTGATTCTTATTACCATTGTGTCTGTATTTTACCTACAGATCAATTTTAATGCAAAATTCTTCCTTATTTATGGACATATCGAATGTATTGGGGAAAATTAGCTTAAAACACAAGATTTAGTCTTCTTATTTCACTCAAAATTAGACAAGTGTTGATACTTTAACCTAATTTTTGTGACAGTGTCAGACAATCTGCCTGGAAAGATGTGTGCTTAATATGTATGTATTCCTGACATACCAAGATGCAAGATACATGCCTTCCCTACCTTTCCAATTAGATGCTTTAGTTTAATAGTTTGAATGTTTACAAGACCCTTCATTGATGCTCCTTGGGTGCTATTGTGGTGTATTCTGCCTGGAAAGATGATTCATCTATATTTATAAATTGAATTCCCTTAAATTCCCAACTATGAAGTATCAAATGGCAAAGCTATATGCATGCCCTACCTACCTTTCGCTCTTTTGACCGTGAATTTTTTAGCTTCAATCGATTTGATATTCGCAACACCCTTGGTAAATACTACCTGCTTCTTATACTGTAATCTGCCTCAAAAGATCAAATTTGTACAAATTGAATCATTATATGTTCCTAAAGAAGCGAGTTATCGAGTATGCCCGGAAAAGTATTTACTCCACTCCTTTACTGTCTGGTAAAATATTTTGGCCACTCGAGCACTAAAATTATACATTTGGCCATTATACTTTATTCTCGAGCAACTCATCTGTGTTAACTTATGGCAAATAAGAATGAGTTGACGAATTTTCAGCAATTTATTAACGAATTAACTTGATCAGTTTGCTGGAAAGCATGGCCACACAAACTAAGTTTGATGATCAAAAGTGATTAATTGGCATGTCAGGTTTTATGGTAAGAAAAGACAATTCTAGTAGTGGAGTGACCAGAAAATATTTGTGTCCATGGTAGAGGGCCGAAAACATGATCTCCCCTTGTGTGCACTGCCTACTCTTTTATTTGTCATTTTATATATAGAAGAAAGAAGAAAATGTGTAACTAACTTGCCTCTAAATATACATAGCCCATATATGTTTGTTTCAGGTGAAATCCATTGTGAAAAGTTACCGCTGGGCACCTTATATTCCAGTCACAACAGATAGTTCTATGTTGAGCGTCCTATTGCTGCTTTCCAAGTATAGGTTGAGGAATGTGCCTGTCATAGAACCTGGCAAACCACTGATTAAAAACTTCATAACTCAGTCTGCAGTTGTTAAGGGTCTTGAACAATGCAAAGGAAGAGATTGGTTTGATTCCATTACCATGCATCGTATAACCGAATTGGGACTTCCGTTCGTTTCCAAAGATCAGGTACGAATGGTGATTTTAACCCTAGTTTTCTATTAAACATACCCTCATATTTGCACATGCTCAGGTTATTAGCTGTCAAAGCAATGAATTGATTCTTGAAGCATTCAAGAAAATGAAAGAGAACCATATCGGGGGTCTCCCAGTTGTTGAAGGCCCAACAAAGAAGATTGTTGGTAATGTGAGCATAAAAGATATCAGATTTTTGTTACTCAAGCGGAAAATTTTCACCAACTTCAGGTATGATATAGGGATACCATTTTCAAAGTGTCGGTCCAATCCATCGGTATTTTTCTAAGGGTGTATTTGGTACGCATACGAGAATGGACAGGACTAGATGGGCATTTAACAATCTTGTCCCATCTCTCTCATTTTTGTTCCACCGATTTTGGTATTTTTTGTTCCACTCAGTCTCGTCCTGTCCCAATCTACTGTCGTGCTAAACATGCATGGAACAAGTTGTTGTTATGTCATGTATCATCTTGTCCATTGGCGTCCCCATGCAATATGGGGGTCAACCGCCCTTGGTCAAAATCTTAAAAATAGATTTTACTTTAAATTTTATTAATACAAACTTATTGTTCCCACCAACTGCCAAGAAATTTCTCCCAAGTCCTGCCTCCCATCACCAAAAATCCTGGGTCGGCCACTGGTCTGTTCTATGTACCAAACGCACACTAAAAGGGGTGAAACTTTTTGCCGCCACCTTCTCATTGATACACATCAGTACTTCACTGGACATTACATATGCCAATATGCAAGTGCTAGTCAACTGATAAATAGAGGCTAGGACTTGGGCTCATCCCAATATGTCTCCCGTTTGAGTCTTCTTTGGACCACTCGTGATTTTCTTGGTTGTGTCTTCCGGGGCCCATGGGATTGGTCGAGGGAGGTGCAAGTTGGCCTAGACATCCATGGTTGCCAAAAAAGGGAACTTGGACTTGTAAGATATGAAAAGCCCCAACCACTTAAGCAAGCCTAGCTAGGCTTTATTTGGTTACTATATATTCTATCTTCATCCTGGTTAATTAATATAGTGGTTAATTTCAGGCAGCTGACGACAAAAGATTTCATGAACACCATTGCTACAACATCAGAGGACATGAAGAAGGTTGTTTCACCGATAACATGCAAACTTGAGTCGACTCTTGGTGAGGTGATAAGCATTCTCTCTACGAAATCTGTTCATAGGATATATGTTGTGGGTGACGGTAACGATGTGATCGGCATCATTACACTCAGAGATGTGATTTCTTGCTTCATCACTGAACCTCCTAACTACGTTACGGAGTTCCTTGGACCTGCAGCCCAAGAAATGTTAACCAAAGGAGCAGAGTAGAAACTCAGGTTAGATGGCATGTAATTAATACTACTACCCACGTTATTCACCATGAATATTTACTGAACCAAAACCAGGTTTTTCTTCCCATCTTTTCTAGAGAGTTTAGCAGCAAGAACAGAAATAGAAACAAAAACAGAACGCTCATGGATGTCTTTGCATTTCCTGACTTGGACCATCGTTTCTGTAACTTGTGCTATAAGTTCTTAAACTCGAGTATTTTGGTGCATTAAGGATTATACAAACGTGACTAGACGGACTAATGAGGTTTGTGGATGAAAGAATTGTGAAAGGTTTTAGTGTTTACGTGGAGTTTAGTAATTTACCAATCTTGTGTCTTTTCTCTTATTTTTGTTCCATGTATTTTGGTGGGACAGAAAAAGTGCATTTTTATCTCACTCTGACCATGTTATGTCCCCGTCTATTGTCGCGCCAAAATGAAACAAAGTTTTTCTACCATTTTGTCCTGCGTACCATATGCACCTTAGGTTGTCGAGAGGTTAAAGGCAGATGTGTCGATTTGTTAGGCATAGAGAAGTGTTGCGATTCATGTGTACATGAGTGTGGGATGGTATTAGTAAGATGAACCATGAAACAAAGGAAACCGAAGAGAGCCCCCCCTCTTGATCGATTGAAAGAGGAAGAATAAAATATGTTTCGGATAACTTACCCAGTTTAGAGTAACTTGTGTATACCTTGAAAACAGTTATACCGAAATGTATTTTCTTATAAAATAATAATTACCAATTTTAAACGAAAAGGAATATTTCCAATTTAAAAGATATAAAAGGCAAAGAGTGAATTGCCACGAGTCCAAGGATGAAATTTCCCCAAGCCAACGGTATACCCATGCCCTACATATATACAACCATAACTTGCCGATACTCCACCATATATGGTGGCTCCGGTGTTGTACGACCACAACACGCTCCCTGTTCTGGCATCCATCGCATACAGCGGCCCATTCGGGGCCACTGATCCTGCAAACAAAACACCCCGCGTCAATGACACCGGTCCTTCAGCCGCATTGTTGCTTGGGTCAGCCGTGGTCCATAAGATCTGGCCATTGTTTGCATCCAAAGCCACCCATGCACCTGCGCTCGTGGTCTGGTTGGTCGGTGCAAGGGTGAATTGCACCCGTGCACCGTTGGCTATGTTGGTGTAGACCCTTATTCCGTCTGTGGCTGCACCCCATATCCCTCCCCCCTCATTGCTTCCTGGTCCTGCAAGCTTTATCAAAATTGAATACGAAAACATCCATCAGTAGCTTTGAGAATCCCATATCACCTTAGACTTGTTTCGTGACGGATGGTCTGTTGTCTGAGAATCTAGCGGGGATTCACGTATTCTTAAAAAAATATTCATTGCGACGAAAAAAGTTGCAAAATATCAAAATCTGTCACAAATAAGTGGTTTGCAACGAATTGTCTGTCGAGAAAATGAGCTTTTTGTATTACCTTGAACCAAACAATCTCGCCATTCTCACGATCTAGAGCCCAAGCGAAGCCGCTCTTTTGTACAGCCACGACAATATCACGCGTCGTTCCATTTGAATAAATCGTGAGCAACATGGGCGCCTCTCCAAAATCAGCGTCGATGTTAGGTCCAGGTGGACAATCGGGATTATTCGGAACCAAACATGCGAAATAGAAAATATCAAAACCCCCTAGTTGTCGAGACCATATAACTTGTCCTGAATTGATATCAAAAGCAATTATCGAATTAAACCTAATGTCGGGCCCGGTACATTGATCGGGTTGGGTGGGTTTCGAAGTTTGATTGTTCTGCTTCTCTTGACATTCCAACACCTCAGGTGGGGCTGTGTAGAGGTTACCGGTGGCCACATAAACGATTCCCCTTGAAACATCGATGGCCGGGCTGCTTCCCCATATGGCTGCCCCCGAAAAACTGCCGAGCCGACCGCCATTATCCGGAACGGTGTATGTCTGCCACTGAATCGCTCCCGATCGGATGTCTAGCTTCACCAGGCTCCCCCGAAATGTACAACATTTATCAGCAGATAGCGTTTCTTCCAAAGACGACACTCCCACATAAAATCCCCTGCATAATGTTTAGAAAAAGAATTCAACCTAAATTTTTGGTTTATTATCTCAGCTATTTTTTACCAAACATGACTAGTTAAGAGCTACTTAGCTTTTTTACCGACAGCCAACTTTTCAGCAAACAACTAGTTTGATAAAAAGCCTTAGAATCATATTGCGTGCCTAATTGGTTTGAGCTTGACTCCAAAGGTCAAACCTCGAGGTCCAAGGTTCAAATCTAAGAAGAATAAAATCCCCTACGGTGACTCCGGGCCATCTGCAAAGCAGGTGGTCGCCCTGGAATTAGTCGGCTCGCATAGCAGGTTGGATATCCAAGGTTATAAAAAAAAGATCAAGACCGTCGCCAATAATCTCATCGCAACAGGTTTAAAGAACGTTATGCGACAGACAGACCTTGAATAAACGGTTCCGGATGCAGTGATGAGGGCGAGAGGACGGGGGTCGATTGTAGTTGACCAAAGAAGGTTTCCGGAGGCACGAGTGACGGCAATCACAACTGCAGGCCCATAAATTCCGATTAACAAAAGATCACTAGCAACAACCGGAGTGGCTCTGGAGACGGATACGTTCATGTAAGTTCCGGTTCCTGGCAAGCCCGTCAATTGCGTGAGATTCCGTTTCCATATAAGAGCACCATTGAAGGCATTCACCGCATACAAGAACCCGTTCCATGACGGGAAGTACACGACTCCATTCGCGACGGCAGGAGTCGCAGATATGTCATTTCCGGTGAAGAACCGCCATCTTAGCCTGAGTTTGTGCACGGTGGAAGGGTTGATCAGAAACTCGTCGGCGGCATATCTCCGGTTGGCTATATCTCCACCATGATTCACCCACTGAAAATCCAAAAATAAAAAAGATAGAATTAATGTTACTAGCACTATAAAAATAAATTAACACACACGAATTATAAGAGATGTACATCTGTAGCTGCATAATGTACAAGTATGAGAAGTGAGGTTAAGAAGATGAAGGTGGCATAATTTTGTGACAATGGCATGGTTCAAATTTCATGAAAACCCAGCAAGAATGGTACATATATTTATAGCCATTTTGGTGACCATGGTTAACTATTGCTTCAGTTTGTGCACAATTTAATTAATTTATGGGGTCCCGAAGTTAACGGAAACGTCCTGTGTTTGAGTCACGAGATATCAATCATGCAATATATGATTGATCGTTGCATCAAAGTTGATAACTTTAACGAGTTTTTGGCTTTTTGATCATTATTTTTGTATAAAATATGGAACGAGAAGTATTTATAGTATGTAAGAATGAGCAATTTAAAAATATTCTTTACAATTCACATGTTGTTGCACCTCGTTGCTTTTTTCGTACCACTTGTGTCACGAGTTATCCGTCGTTGTATGATTATTTCCGTTCTTATTTGCGATTATCAACTTATAATATTAAAACAAGGAATAAATTGGACGTAGATATAACTTTTTGATGATAAAGTGATCCTTAATTTGTTACGAAGTCATGTGTTTTTCATGTAATTGTAGTTTTTATGGCTCTTTTCATCTTAATTTACATATATACCTTTTTACATCTTCACGGTTTATATTCATATCGAAGAGCATAAAGAAATTATACGTCAAAGCCACTTTTGTTCGACTTTCAACTTCAAGAATGAAATTAGTTGACGTGTACGAAATTCAACTACAAATGATCGAGAAAAGGTCAAAGTCAACTGTATGTTATTAACCCAAGTGTTTCACCAGTCAATATTTTAATTTTAAATGCATTGTCTAAATCAACATGTCAAGTGACTAATCCAACCTCCGGCATAATCCATACCTGTCTAAACCAACCGTCCTCCCACCCACACTATTGCGTTTAGCACGGTCAGGGGATACCAACGAACTATCCAAGTTATGCCAATCAATCGTGATGACAAATTTAATTTAAACACATACAAATAAATCAACGATTAAATATTTAAAACCCGACAAAACTTGTCACGTTTGTCTCAAACAACATATTCGTACTTTTTATGCAAATTAAAACCAAAATATAACTAACGAAAACAAATCAGAATTGGATTACACATGAGTTTTTACGTCGGGTCAACCTTGAAACAAATTTAGCTCATTATCAAGTTGGAAAATTAAACGATTTCTAGATATTTAAGCATTGTCACAACAATTGTATGTAAGAACACAAAGCAAAATCACTATTGAAAGAACAAACCAATATCCAACAACCACAATACTCAAAGTAGTCTCAATAATAATATGTATCTGCATTTGAAATCAATGAAAATGAAAATCAACCACGAAATCGAACCTGTTAAATCCCTTTGGTTGTTATTTGTGGCTGTCGAACACGTCCTCAACAAGCCTCTCGTTACTGGTATGTAGAATTCCCTAAAACTCATAAAAGCTTCTCTCGGTTTATGCCTGTGTGTGTGTGTGTGTTGTGCCCAACTCCGTCAATATTGATTTAGTTTATGTTTTTTTTCCTAGAACAAATGAAAAAAGAAATATAAAAAATTTAGTAACAAAAAAAAATGATTGATGAAACCATGAATAAAAAATATTGATGATTAAATAAAAAGAAATAAAAACAAAAAACGTAAGTATGTGATTTGATCATAAGTTATGTTTCAGAGTAGCCTTAAAACATTAATACTTAGAGGAGGCTTGTTACCAAATTAACCTTATAGAATGTCTAGGTTGTTCAAAGTGTCGTATACAATACTTATTAGAACTTAAGTTTTGTAGGACCAATGGTTATAAGGTTCGGTTGAAATGGAGGGTTAAACGTCTTATATAAAAGCATTACAATAGATTCATAGGCTACTTTTATGTGTTTTAACAAGTTTTTTAAATAAAGTGTCCTATTAGCTATTTTATAAGACATTGTTTAAAAAATGTCATATAGACCTATCTTTTTATAGCATATTCTTGTTTACAATACACTTTTTCAAATAATGACGTATACAATAGTTAATACGACATTTTATTTTAACGTCTTAAAACCTTGTTAAAACTCCTGAAATCATCTTATAAACCTAGCTAGTGTAATGCTTTTGGATATGACAGCTTTTTTGTTTTGTCTTATAAACTTAAGTCTTGTAAATGTATTTTATTAGAATGCTTAGACATTTTAGGCGTTCTATATAGGACCAGTTTTGTTATAGTTTCTTTTTTAAACCATTCACTCTTCTGTTCAGTAATGTCACTAAACCTAAAATCAATATAAACAAATTAACCGGAAAGAGTTGGTTCTAAATCTAAATAAATTAACCTAAAAAGTTAGTGTTGTCGTCTACCCGAATGCTTATACGGTAAGAGTCGACACTTTTACTTACCTTATCGGGTAAGATTCTGACCCATCAAAACGACATTTTACGCAACAATTTATCCGGTAAACGTTAATCGGATAAATATAAAATAATAATTTTTTTTATTTAGAATTTTTTTTTTGATTTTGAGATTTTTATAAACTATTTTATCATACAAGGTCATATAATTATTGAAATCTTATTTTATTATTTTAATATAGTTATGGAAGATGTGTTATATCTCTTGAATTTTAGTATATAATGTTATGTTAATTACATAAATTAATATTTTGGTGTCTGATTGGTTTGAGCTTGGCTTCAAAGGTCAAAAATACTAGAAGATTTCAGGTTTAAATACGGTGACTCTGAGCTATCTACAAAACAGGTGGTCGTATTAAGATTAATCAGCTTGCATAGCGGGTTGGATATCAGATTAATAAAAAAAATAAATGGATGTGTTTTTAAGGTTGATGAATGTGTTGTTAGGTGGTAGCCGCGTGGATATCGAACACAGGTCACACATGGATTATGCATATATTAGCACATGACAACACGAGCTGGACACATGTCGTCACTTTCCTCTTTTCACTTCACCTCATCATCCTGCATCTTTATCTTTGTTTTCTGATGTGAAGAAAAATATAAATTAAAATGAAAAAATTTAACGTAAGAAAACCCCGAATAATAATATAAGCTATTTTTCAAAAGACAAATAAAAACCCATGTTATATAATATTGGGATTTCTAATCGAACCAAAGTTGATTAAGAATTTGAAAATCGTGTATCCTTCTTCAAAATGTATATATTGATGATGAATATGAAAATACTAGTTATCATAAAACATATATTTATAATGAATATGTTACACCATTCATAATGAATAACACGTTTATTTTATTGATTAATATCATATGTGACGAAACATATCCTTATTTATATGTATATATGTGTGCACATGCGTGTGACTTCCCTTATTTATTTGAACCATACATTTACATGTATATATATATATATGTATGGATGTGTAATTCGACGATTAATAAGTTCAATTAAATCGATATTTTATTTAACAAAAATACTAAAAGAACGCCATAAAAATTGCAGTTGAAAATGGACCTTGTAACACTACAAAGTTGTTAGATTTATCAAAACAGTCCCGTTAACCTATCCTTGGTTGAACCATATATATATGTACATCCCCATGAGCTTCGCTCTCGCTCTGAAACACATCCCAACAACTTTCAAGAAATCTTGAGATCACTATCATGGCTTCCACTTCAAAAATGGTCTCGATCATCATCATGTATATGCCACTTCTATTCACCAAAGCCTTTTCACAATGTGAAGATGAAACCAACAACCCTTGTAACAACAAATCGAAGGCTTTGTCTTTGAAGATCATCGGAATTGTTGTGATCCTTGTCACCAGTATTCTTGGTGTATGCCTGCCTCTCATCACTCGATCTATCCCGGCCCTTAGCCCCGACCGTAGTCTTTTTGTCATGGTTAAAGCTTTTGCTTCCGGCATTATATTGGCTACTGGATTTATGCACGTGTTGCCAGATTCTTTTGACATGCTGAGATCTAGTTGTTTGACTGATAACCCTTGGCATAAGTTTCCATTTACGGGCTTCGTTGCCATGTTATCAGCTATTTTCACACTCATGGTGGATTCCATGGCTACAAGCACGTATACAACGAAACACACCACCATATCCACCGCTGGAGACCACGAGATGGCGGTGACAAATGGTGGTGTGCATTTCCATGGACACCATCATTCCCAAAAGGGCCCAATAGGATCACAACTTCTTCGCTATCGTGTCGTAGCCATGGTTAGCTTTATATTTTTAGACCAATCTGATTAAACTGTTATTCTGGTAATGTATTTTAAAGTGAAAATGAAAATTGGATGTGTGTAGGTGCTAGAACTTGGAATAGTAGTGCATTCAATAGTGATTGGACTTGGAGTTGGGGCCTCAAATGATGTCTGCACAATTAAGCCATTGGTAGCAGCTCTTTGTTTCCATCAAATGTTTGAAGGAATGGGTCTTGGTGGTTGCATTCTTCAGGTATGGTGACTGTTATTCCATTCAGAAAATTCTATATATTTATTAATAAACAGTACATTACGTACAGGCGGAATATAAGCTGATGAAGAAAGCAATAATGGTTGTTTTCTTCTCGATAACAACTCCATTCGGGATTGGTCTAGGGATTGGATTGTCGAAGACATACAAAGAGAACAGTCCGAGTGCATTGATCACGGTGGGATTGCTGAATGCTTCATCAGCTGGACTACTTATCTACATGGCGTTGGTTGATCTTTTAGCAGCTGATTTCATGGGTCCAAAGCTCCAAGGAAGCATTAAGCTTCAAATTAAATCTTATGCCGCCGTCTTGCTTGGCGCCGGCGGGATGTCTTTGATGGCAAAATGGGCTTAAAGTTCCAACTCTGATCATGGTTTTGTAATTTACGGCCTTCTGGATATAAAATAATTCATTTTTTTATTTACCACAAATGCAAACATATATGAAAAAATACTTGCCGACTAGTAACTCAATTTTGACCCTTAGTTGTATATGTTATATCTATGCGATAATATAACCAATATAAATGAAATTTGTGAAAAAGTTGTACAATTTTGCATATATATATATATATGGATTTGTAATTAAAATATATAAATAGATGAGTTTAATTCATACAATAATGTAACTTGCAAATTAAATATTAATAGAATATTGGTATATATAATCGGTTTGTTCTAACATTTTATGGGTACAAGACGTTTATAAAATATTCTACCAACACTAGCGCACAACACTGGTCCAGAAATTCAATTTTAAAGCCACTAACTAAATCTGAATTACCTTTCTATCCTTATTTGTCTCTATACCATTTATCGGTACCTTCACCATCATATCACCAAGGTTATTGGTACGTGTAAAACAAGTGTAATTGGAGTGAGTTAGCAAATAGCCTACAGTGGACAATGAAGTGTACACTGGTCAATATAATCGTCATTTCCAAGTAATAAGTTGGTAAGAACCAGAATGGTATCCACATGGGGTTGGACAATCAAGACACTACCATTTTCATGAACTTCCTTTTACATGTTTCAATTAGAGATAAACCCCGATTGCTAAACCATATAGTACCCAGTTGCCATATTGGGACCAATTAAAAGGTGGTAGCGTTGTCTTGCATAATGGTACCTGATTGTCCAATCGAGTATGATTGATGTAATGGACCATGGTTCTTTAACTTCACTGGGTAGCACTAGAGTATTGATCAACTAATTGTTTTGTACTTGAAAACCATTTTTGTTCACTTATAATTAACTTATTTTCCTTTTCGCATCCCAAATTTGAGTCTTTTGTTATCTTATTTTCCATTTCATATTTTATGGAGCTAAAGTTGTGATTAATCTGAAATAAGGCTATGGAGTGCAAATTTCACCTTATGGGCATGTTGTTTATGTTTCCAGCATTACTACAGCGTTAAATCTGCTTGTTTTGGTGGCTTTATGAGAGCTTAACACAGTAAGCTACATGGTTTGCTTGGAAACAGACTTTTTGTGACTTCGAAATCAAGATCTGATGCCCTTTTGAAGTCAAGTTAGCTAATGTACTTCTAGTCTTAGTTTGATTAATTTAGTTAAACCTTTTGTACTTTTTGTTGACTTTTGGTAAACTTTGTCTCCAAGTTTCTTTATTCTACATTTTGCCTCCCTCTAAGCTTAGTATAAATAGAGGTGTTTGGCAAGTAATTTCAGAATCAAGTGGTAGGTTTCTAGAAGTAAGAAATAGTTGGAGAGTTCGAAAGTTTGATAATGGTATCATAATGTAGTTGTTTTATTTTCCAAGTTCTTTTAAATTAAGTATTACTTTTGGCATTTTACATTCTATACATTCTGTCATTTGCTTTCAATTACTTAATTTATGTCATTTACTTTTATGTACTTACTTTCCGTTCTTTATATTTCTTGCAATTTATTTATGTTATGAGTAGCTAAATCTTTTAGCTTCGGTATGAGACAAATAGTAAGATTTTAAACCAAAGAAAAATGGACAATGTTTCGCAATAATGTTATTTCACTATTTCATTTCAAGTTTTATAAAATACAAGACACTTCTTGACAAGTTGATCACTTTGAGAAGTGTTAAAGTGTCGTGGTCTTAGAGATAAGTCATTCGAATGCACATCAACTTGAATAACATGAGAAGTAAACTCGAGAGGGTTGTTGACAAATAAATTTGTTATCTATGTTTTTAAAATGATTAATTCTTCATAGGTTGGTCACTTAGCAAAGTATTAAACCGTATTGGACTCAGAGATGAGCCACTTAACACACATCTACTTGGATGATATGGTTTATCTACTCGAGAGAGTGATTTTAAACAAAAAGATTTGTTGATCCACATATTTTGAGGCCATCATTGGACATTACCGTAAGTTCTGATACTACATAGAGATATGTTGGTTGAAAGCTAAATTATAGTGCAATGGTGGAAGTCTAAAAAGACTTTCCTCAATATAGATAGTAGAACTAGTTATCACTAACTCTTTACTATAGCACTTGCACAACAATAATCTGTTGGAATTTGTGTTTATCTCACCATAAGTCTTACACCCATGCTTATTTCTTTATTCTGTTATTTTCAGTAGTGTTAACTCAATCCAAAACAATTTCTTCAAATTTTCCATCTAAAGTTTGCCTTTCAATTTGAGATCTTTCAACTTAAGATCTTATCCATGTGGAATACGATACTTGGTTCTTACCATTTTATTACTTGAAAGGTAACAATGTTGACACATGTATACTTGTATGAGTTATCATTTAGTGTTGTAGAGATACAATATCTAACCCTTATTAAGTATTCATAGGGAAGGATTATGCAACACCCATAGATTTATAATTCTCGAAATTTTGAAATTTTGAAATTTTGAAATTTTGATCTTTAGTCTCATTATTTTTACAAAAAAAATCGTAGCCCGAATCCTTAATTTAAGCCCTATTTAAGTTCGGGTCTAAAAAATGGGCAAAACGAGCAGTTTTGTGGTCATCTAAGGACCAAGAAAACTTTTCGAGCAGCTCAAGCCGCATGAAAATTCATCTCGACTACTATTTGGTCTACGAATTTGGAGGACCAAAAAGCCACCCAGTGTGGTCTGTGTTCGTGCCATGTAAGGTCGGGTGACCTAAGCCGTATCAAGAAGCCATACAGGGCGCTTAGGGATTAAAACCCAGCGGCTGACGCCCCCTTCCCCATTGACTTCCTCTCTCTCTTCATTTACTTCTAGTTTCCTCTTTTCTATTCTTTAAATTCGATGGGGGGGAATTTCTTAGGAAAAAAATCATAGACTTCAAGCACTTATTTCTCATCTAAAACCTAAGGATTTAAGTGGGAGGTCAAGTTTCAAGATCTCATCTTCACCTTTGAGGATTTTGCTTAGTTTTCTAGGGTTTCTTTAAAAACCTAGCAAGTGAGTTCAATTTTCTTTTATAAGCTTTATTTATAATTAATACGTGTGATTGTGGATGTAATTTATGGGTCTGCACTAAAACCACGAAATTGAGGTGTAATATATTAACATCAATATGTGGAAATAGTTTGTGTTCCCTCCACTTTCATGGAAACGAGTCTTCCCCATCATCAAAAGATGTTGCGTGTGTAGAATGTTCAGGTTGGGACAACTTATTATGACGCATTGTGTTGCACCACTATTGCGGTTCCGAGTAACAACTTTTGATTAACTTCTCTTATTATTATTGAAAGTTTGTATTTGTGTGAGCTTACCAGACGTTAAGCCTAACACGTTTCTTGTTAATATGTTCTCTAGACCCCATTAGTGGTGGATCTAGGACCGCTTAAGGAGCTTGGTTGGTGTTACTTAGGAGCATCACGTGTAGAGATTTTTGGGAAGCATTAGAGTTACAAGTTGGACTTTTAGAGACGTAGTAACAACCGACTGTAATCTAGTTCATTTCAGGATTAGATTATTAGGTTGTAATTTATATTTTATTTCTTCTTGTTGTACTTATTTAGCGAACATTCGCTTCGTGGGTTTAAGCCTTACTTTACTTAATGGAAATTTATAGTTTTCAAAAGTCATATTTTGTTTACGTTTTAGGGTGTTACAGAGTTGCCCACAGATTAGCTAATGGAACTTAGTATAAATAGAGGTGTTTGGCAAGTAGTTTTGGAAGCAAGTAGTAGGTTTCTAGAAGTAGTTGGAGAGTTCAAAAGTTTGAGAATGGTATCATAATGTAGTTGTTTTATTTTCCAAGTTCTTTTAAATTAAGCATTACTTTTGGCATTTTACATTCTTTACATTTGCTTTCAGTTATTTAATTTTTGTCATTTATTTTTATGTACTTACTTTATGTTCTTTGCATTTCTTGCAATTTATTTCTGTTATGAGTAGCTAAATCTTTTAGCTTCGGGATGAGACAAATGGTAAGATTTTAAACCAAAAGAAAATGGACATCGTTTCGCAATAATGTTGTTCCACTATTTCATTTGAAGTTTTATAAAATACAAGACACTTTTTGATAAGTTGATCACTTTGAAAAGTGTCAAAATGTCGTGGTCTTAGAGATAAGTCACTCGAATGCACGTCAACTTGAATGACATGAGAAGTAAACTCGAGAGAGTTGCTAACAAATAAATTTGTAATCTATGTTTTCAAAATGATTAATTCTTCATAGATTGGTCACTTAGCAAAGTATTAAACTGTATTGGACTCAGAGATGAGCCACTTAACACACATCAACTTGGATGATATGGGTAATCTACTCGAGAGAGTGATTTTAAACAAAAAGATTTGTTGATCCATATATTTTGAGGCCGTCATTAGACATTACTACATGTTTTGATACTACATAGAGATATGTTGGTTGAAAGCTAAACGATAGTGCAATGGTGGAAGTATAAAAAGACGTTCCTCTATATAGATAGTAGAACTAGTTATCACTAACCCTTTGCTATAGCATTTGCACAACAATAGTCTGCTGAAATTTGTGTTTATGTCTCACCATAAGTCTTACACCCATGCTTCTTTCTTTATTATGTTATTTCCAATAGTGTTAACTCAAACCCAAACAATTTCTTCAAATTTTCCATCTAAAGTTTGCCTTTCAATTTGAGATCTTTCAACTTAAGATCCTATCCATGTGGAATACGATACTTGGTTTTTACCATTTTATTACTTGAAAGGTAACAATGTTGACACATGTATACTTGCATGAGTTACCACTTAGTGTTGTAGAGATACAATATCTAACCCTTATTAAGTATTCATAAGGAAGGATTGTGTAACACTCGTAGACTTATAATTCTCGGAATCTAGAAATTTAGAAATTTTGATCTTTAGTCTCATTTATTTTTACAAAAAAAAAAAAAAAAAATTGTAGCCTAAATCCTCAATTTAAGCCCTGTTTAAGTTCGGGTCAAGAAGCAAAATGAGCAATTTGGGGGTCATCTAAGGAGTTTATAAATATGTATATATGAATCTAGACAAATATAACATAAAACAATGTACACATTATCAACAATCTTGATAAACATTAAATATAAATCACAAGTAAAAGAGAGTAATCTAAACAGAGAAACAGAACAATTAAACCAACAAGATTTCCTGATCGACATCATAACGTAGTAACTGAAATCCAAGAAGTGCGCATTTACCAAACCCAATATCAAGCAAGAAGTTAAAGGTGTATCCATCAATTGTTATTACAAGAAGTTAATATGATTATTAAGCTCATATTAGACAAACTCGTAATTAGATTTATTCATAATTATACCACAATTTCAATAATAATTTTACTTTTTATTTGTACGAACCTTCAACTTTTCTTTAAATTTATTAGTCTTATTTGTATGTTTTCACAATTTTAATTCGTTGAAACATGGTTGCTAAGCTAAATTATAAAATGATGTATTAAAGTTTTATCCTGATCAACCAACACCATCCCACATAGTTTGGGTTAGGTTGGGTTGTATTTTTGTTAAGTATCAAGTTGAGATTTTCAAATAGATCCATACCGTTGCAGTTCTACTTGATTATATTCCTATAACTGTGTTTTTATGAGCCGTCTAATTAAACAAAAATCATCAAATGGCTTCTAAAAAGCTCTTACAAAAAACAAAAGTTCCTATATCATTCCAAGTTTTCTATATACACACAACCACTTTTTGGAAATTTGAAAATGAACCATAATACTTCAAAAACGATCAACACTTATCGTTTTAATTCGATATTTGTAGGGTTGAATAAATACCTGCACTACTCTAGAAATGGGTTTTTCAAACGTACCTTACAAAAAACTTTACGGATCAACTAATTGAAAGTTCACTATAGTCGTCGTATTGCGTATATCCTCTTGATCAAGTGGTATGTCGTCCTACAAACATTTTAAATTGATTATTAATTATAAAATGATATAATTAATTATATCATTTTGCAGAAGAAATTTCCCTCGCTGATCTGCGAGGGAAATTTTCCCTCGCTGATATTCGTCGCTGATACCTAGTTTTCTAGTAGTGATTGTGTGTATGTGTGTATATATATATATACACACACACGAAGAACATTAACGGAAAAACATAAGAAACCATTAAATGGTGAGTTAGTAAATGAAATCAAAACATCAACGAAATTGGTTTATAATATTCATATTAATGGGTTAAATTTAATGAAATTTAGTTAACTCGTACCTTGATAATATTTAATCACTTTCAATACATTGTGTAGAGAGAAAACACAGAAGTCGGAGAGGTTGTAAGGCTGAAAAACGGCACCTTATAAAAAAAAACCATATAAAAAGGTATATGTATTTTACGTATAAAAAGATGAAAGGATTTTTTAAACGGTTGTTCTTTTAACTGTGTAAAATACATACACCATTTCACACGGCTTTTTATAACAACCGTGTAAAAATATCAGATAACTTTGTAAACGGTTTTTTATCACATAAACTGTTTGAAACGGAACTTAAAAAATCATGGACACCTTTTTTAACAGTTTTTTCTAAAACCGTGTAAAATGTTGTGCCATAGATATTTGAATTAAAACCAACCAAAATAAAAAAAATATATATATTATAAAAAAAAAAAAGATTTCATGCAAATTTTTATCTCTACCTCTAAAAAGTAGAGGCATGCTTATTATTAATTATTATGTGTAGCATAATGATATAAAAACTTGTGATGTTAACACTTAACCGTACATGTACCCAGCACGGAGCTTGCCAAGATTTTGTCAACCATTATTTTATATTTTTATAATCGAGTAAACTATAGATTTGGTCTTGGTGGTTTTTTAAAAATAACCTTTTATTTTTATTTTTATAGTTTCGAAATTATAAAATATTATTTATAAAAACATTTAGATTTAATCTTTTTTTATTAATCTGGATATCCAACCCGTTATGCGAGTCGACTAATCCCAGTACGACCACCTGCTTTGCAGATAGTCCAAAATCATCGCATTTGAACCTTTGTGGACACAAGAGGATTTTTATTCCTCCTTGGATTTGAACATGGGACCTCCTGGTACTTTTGATCTTTGGAGTCAAGCTCAAACCAATCAGGCACAGCCTTTGTGGTTCAGATTTGATCTTTTTTACTAATGATCGTTACAGATTTCCATTAAAAATGTTCAAATTTAGTTCCTTGTCGTGGCTTCCTTGTGGGTTTTTAGTATGCTTGCGTTTATGTGGTGGGCGGTTTCTTGTCTCGCCCATAGCTATGTTTTTCATTAGTTTCTCGAGTTTGTTCGGATTTTTGGTTGTTTCCGCGCCTCATTTAAACTTTTTTTGTTGGTTGCTTTCGTATTTTGTTTTCCTCTGTACCCTTAATACAGGTTGGCCTTTCAAAAAAGATAAGAAGCATTTTCGTTCTTTTACTAATTTGGTCTTGT
Organism: Cynara cardunculus var. scolymus; assembly: GCF_001531365.2. NCBI lineage: Eukaryota > Viridiplantae > Streptophyta > Magnoliopsida > Asterales > Asteraceae > Cynara > Cynara cardunculus. Next base: position 8,279,177 of record NC_037542.1, on the reverse strand, counting down.
CTTTTTTCCAATCAACAACCATAGGAACCAAATTTGTAGTTTACTATTTCTATTTTTTATCTTTAATTTTTTTCTTTCTCTATGATATTTTAATACTATATATATTAGTTTTTAATTTAAACATTAAATAAATTTGATTCATTTATAAAAGAAATACAGTTTAAATGAAGAATATTAAATAATGGGAGTAAAACGAGTTCAATAAAAACATCAATCGGTTTGTATTAGTAAACTATAATTTTGGTTATTGTGGTTTTTGATTGAATAAAAAAATAAGAAATCGATGAAATGATGAAAATGTCTCTCATTTGATAGAATTTTTAAGAATCGTTAAAAAAATAAACTAAATTCTGACATTTTTGTGAACACAATAACATTATAATTTCAAATCTAAGAAACAAAAAAAAAATTATTTTCAACAAACCTCAAGGACCAAATTTGTAGCTTATTCTTTATAATATTACTAGAAGCGTATTCGTGTAATGCAGTGAGATGTATCTCGATTTTAATGTTTCGTTTTATTCCGTCTCTATATATGTTTTTAATAAGGTTATATGGTTTTGAGAAAGGGAATAATGTTTTTGTTTTTGAACAAAATATAAATGTGAAAATATCATAAAATTTCGAAAATAAATATATTAATATTAGTATCAAATCACTACCAAAAAGGACACTTTTTCCGGCGGCTATATCCGCCGGAAACAGTGATTTCCGGCGGATTTAGCCGCCGGAAAAAGTGGTGTCAGTGATTTCTTTTTTGGCGGCAAAAGCGGCGGATTTTACCATTTTCCAGCGGATCCCGACCGTCGGTAATTCCTCACCGGTTTATTTATAAAATCTTGATTAAATTAACAAAATGGTTAAGTTTTTTTTAGAAAAAAATAATTTAATTTACCGGCGGAAATTTCGGCCAGAAATCCGCCGGAAACATTTCTCGCCGGAAAAATATTCATATTTTTTAAAAATAATATATATTTAATTTTAAAAAATACCGGCGGAAATTTCCGCCGGAAATCCGTAGGAAAGTTTATTTTAATTTAATTTAATTTAAAAAGAATATATATTCAATTTTAAAAAATACCGGCGGAAATTTCCGCCGGAAATCCGTAGGAAAGTTTATTTTAATTTAATTTAATTTAAAAAGAATATATATTCAATTTTAAAAAATACCGGCGGAAATTTCCGCCGGAAATCCGTAGGAAAGTTTATTTTAATTTAATTTAATTTAAAAAGAATATATATTCAATTTTAAAAAATACCGGCGGAAATCGCCGCCGGAAATCCGCCGGAAAGTTTTTAAAAAAATAATTCTAAATTTATATTTAAAAAAATATTTTTAATATTAGAAACATTACCGGCGGACTAATCCGCCGGAAAAAAATATATAAATATTAATATTTTATTTTTATTTTAAAATTAATATTTAAAACCTGTATTAAAACCTATAAATCTGTACAATATTAAAAATGAAACTAAAAAGGTGAAATAGAACTAAATATCATACATTAAAGTGAAATTACAATTATTCCAACCAAACAAAAACTAARTTGTTATAAACAAAACTAAATTGTTTCAAAGCAAAAGACAATATTCAATATGGTGGTGGCGGGAGGAATTGTTGAGATTCACTGAGCTGTCTAACCAAAGCAGTCATATCTTGAATTTTTTTATCTTGTTGCTCCTCCTTCAATCGATGTCGCTCCTCCTCCATTCGATGTCGCTCCTCCTCCATTCGATGTCGTTCCTCTAAGGTTCTAAGTTGGGTCTTTAAGGTTTGAATTTCCTATAAAATAAATAAAACGTTATAATATTTAATATGATTTACAAACTAAATCGATAAACATCATCAAAGCAAAAGATGAACATACCCGACCCTCTGAAGTTGAACCACCTTCCGTGTAGTTCCCGGTCAAGACACAATTGGGATCTTGGTTGTACTCAAACCCAAATAAACGGTCTTTCTTGCTTCCCCCAACCGCTTGCTCCCACAACTCTTTATCAACTAAGGAATAGGTGGATGGATCATCGACGTATCTTTCGCTGAGACCAGTTAAATATTCATCCTATATATAGTTTAAAAAAGATTGCAAGTCAATTTTGACAGCGTAGCGGCTGTAAATTGGACGTTTCCAAAACAATCATAATGTTTGCCCAATTATAAATGGCAACCCAAACTAAATAATGACATATAGTAATTTATAACTTAAACAATCATAATGTTTGCCCAACAAATGGCAACCCAAATTAAATAATGATATATACTTAAAATCTAACTTAAACAATCATAATGTTTG
>NC_037542.1:8275602-8276038 GCF_001531365.2 Cynara cardunculus var. scolymus | reverse complement strand
ATTAATGTTCAATACGATCCATTAAGGCCCAATACGCTCCATTAATGTCCAATCGGTCTATGAAAACCCAATACGGTTCATTAAGGCCCAATACGTTCCATTAATGTGCATACGATCCATTATGGCCCAATACGGTCCATTAATATCCAATACGGTCCATTAAAGCAAATACGGTCCGTTAAAGCCCAATACAGTTCATGAAGGCCCAATACGCTCCATTAAAAGGCCAATACGATCCATTAATGTTCAATACGATCTATTAAGGCCTAATACGCTCCATTAATGTCCAATACGATCCATTAAGGACCAATACGCTCCATTAAGGCCAATACGGTTCATTAAGGCTCAATACAGTTCATTAAGGCCCAATACGGTCCATTAAAGCAAATACGGTCCGTTAAAGCCCAATACGGTTCATTAAGGCCCAATACGGTCC
>NC_037542.1:8240948-8275483 GCF_001531365.2 Cynara cardunculus var. scolymus | reverse complement strand
TCCATTAAAGCAAATACGGTCCATTATGGCCCAATACGATCCATTATGACCCATTACGGTCCATTAAAGCAAATACGGTCCATTAATGTTCAATACGATCCATTAAGGCCCAATACAGTCTATTAAAGCAAATACGGTCCGTTAAAGCCCAATACGATTCATTAAGGACCAATCCGATCCATTAATTTCCGGCGGATTTTTTTTTAAATTATTATTTTTCCGCAGGAAAACATTAAAAAATTTATTTTTTATTTTTTTAAAATAAATTTCTAATAAAATTTGTAGCGGATTTTTTTTTTATTTTCAGCAGGAAAAACGCCGGAAAAGGTTAAAATGTTTTTTTTTATTTTTTAAAAATTATTTTTCTAAAATGTTACCGGGGGATTTCCGGCAAAAAAATTTTAAAAAAAATAATAAATAAATAAATCCGCCGGAAATGGTTTTAGAAAAATCTTTTTTAATTTTTTTTCAAATATTAATTAATTTTAAAAGATTAATTAACCCTTAATTAAGAAATCCGCCGATAATATAATCAGTTTAATTTTTCCGGCAGATTTCCGGCGAAAGTCAATAAAAGTTGACTTTTTTAACTTCCGCCGGAAAAATACCGGCGAAAATAGTCTGCCGGAAAAGACGCCGGAAATGCCCAGTTTTCTAGTAGTGAATTAACTATTTAAAAATTCTTGTTTTTTGTGTAATTTCTTTAATGCAATTTTTTTATAATTTAATTTAGATTTAATAATAAAATAATTTATTTTTGATTTAATAATATAATTTTTATAAGAATTATAATTAAGTATTCTGTTAGAACTCAATGATTATCCTAATTAAATTTTCGATTTTTTATATTTAAAATGAAATATTTATCTTGTATTTGACTGTGTTTATCTGCAGTTAGTCGCACGAATTCAAATATGAAGCTTTAATAAGTTGTACTTATGTATAGTTTATTTTTAATCTTGAATTTAAAGTAATATGCATCAATAAACAATACTTTATATATAAAAATGGTTTTTAAAAGTTTTTGTCAAATACTTTATAATATAGTATAGTTAAATATTATTTAAACATATTTCAAATTCTCTATATTATTTATAGTTTTACACATTTACCAACTTAATTCCTTAAAGAATATAAAATAAAAGTATTTGAAATGGCATGAATTTTGCCATTTCATTTTTTTATAATTTATAAAACCATAATAAAGAGGTTTCTATAACTAAGGTGACGTTTGTTTTTTAAGGGGTTCTAAAGTTTGAAGTCTGATTTCACTTCTGAATTTTAAGAGGTGGTACTGAAGTCTGAAATCTGAATCAGTCAGACTGTTTGTTTTTACGTCTGAAATCTGAATCAGTCAGACTGTTTGTTTTTACGTCTGAAATCTGAATCAGTCAAGTTTTGGATCTGATAGATTTTGATCGATCTGGGTCATGATTTTAAGAAAATATGTGGATCGATCTGGGTCGTGATTGATTTGGAGATCGAATGTCTTGCGAGATAGATTTGGAGGACTAAATCTGGAGGTGAGGATGGAGGGGAGAGTCTGGAGGGAGCGATTAAGAGGATTTAAGTGATTACGTTATCACTTTTTTTTCAGAGCAAATTAAGAGCTTTTCAGCTCTTATTCATATAAAAAACAAACGGTCTAAAAATAAAAACGTCTGACCGGTTCAGACTTAAGAGGCATTAAGTGGTTTTTTTCAAAAAACAAACAAGCAGTAACTCATCAAATAGATTGATTATGCATATATTTCTTTTAGATAATAAAGATTTTACTCATAATTTTGATAGGTGTCATAAATTTATTTATGATAAAAGTCGTTTTAAGAACACATGTTTAATCGAAAAAAAGGAGATTGGATATTTATTACGACATATCTACTTTGATACCAGTATTTTATTAATATAAACTGAAAATTTCCTATTATGTAATTATTGTATTTAATTTTAGTTTAAAAAAGATTGATCGTAGAAAGTTAGATACAAAACTAGACTTAAAAGACTTCCAACATTTGAGTATAGTTGTAGATACGTGTTTCTCAGTTGATGAAAAGATATATTTTCTGTTTTATCTGATTATTACAGCATGCATTATTAAGGTTCACATGGTCTTTGGTATTTTATTAGGTCGTAGCGACATGGACATCAAACACATGGATTATCAGAAGTAGCACGTGACAAATAAGACTTAAACACATATCATGTTTTAGAAGAAGAAAAATAGAATATATTTGTCATTTTTACTTCAACTGATTATCGTATATCCTTTTTAATTTCTATTATTTATTTAAAATTTAGTTAATTATATAGATTCATCAGATATTTAATTTAGTTGGTAATTAAACAACAATTTAAGTTTTTATTTATCAGTTATGTAATATCAAATTAAAATTATACAACTTCACTAACAAATGAAAATTTAATGTTAAGGCATAACGTTTTTCATGTTAAGATACATGTCCAGTACACTCTTGTCATCGAAGTTCCACATAATTACGTCATGTCAATGCGTTTTATGAGCCTACTGATCAAACCAAAAAATTCATTCTAACGATCTTAAATTTTCACGGTTTTCTTGAAAGATAAAATCTCATATATATATATATATATATATATGTATATATATATATATATATATGTATGGGAAACCTCGTTCTTGTTACTAGTTGTTTTTATTTAAAAACCAATATTTAATTTTAAACGACTAAAATACGCCATGAAAAATGCACTAGCTAGAAAGTGGACCTTATAACATTCCAAAGTTGTTGTGTGTATGTCCTTGGTACAAGCTCATGATATAACAACATATATATATATATATATACATATATATATATATATGTATGTATATATATATATGTATGTATATATATATATATGTACGTATATATATGGACACACACACACCCCACAGCCTCACTCAAACACATATCCCAACAACTTTGAAGAAATCTTGAACCATGGCTTTCAGTTCAAAAATGGTCCCAATCTTCATCGTCTTTATGGCATTTCTATGCACCAAAGCCTTTTCACAATGTGAAGATGAAACCAACAATCCTTGTAACAACAAATCTAAGGCCTTCTCATTGAAGATCATCGGGATCGCTGTGATCCTTGTTACCAGTATCATTGGTGTATGTCTGCCTCTTGTCACTCGATCTATCCCGGCTCTTAGCCCCGACCGTAGCCTTTTTGTCGTCGTTAAAGCTTTTGCTTCCGGCATTATCTTGGCTACTGGATTTATGCACGTCTTGCCCGATTCTTTTGACATGTTGAGGTCTAGTTGTTTGGCAGATAACCCCTGGCATAAGTTTCCGTTTACGGGCTTTGTCGCAATGTTATCCGCTATCTTCACACTCATGGTCGACTCCATGGCCACAAGCACGTATACCAAAAAGAACAATGCGATATCGGCCGAAGACCACGAGATGGCCGCGACAAGCTTCCATGGACACCATCATACCCAAAAGGGCCCAATAGGATCGCAACTTCTTCGTTATCGTGTCGTAGCCATGGTTAGTTTCATATTTTTGAACTTTAAGAGAATCTGATTTATATTTTTAACTAAAAATGAAAAATGGATGTGTGTAGGTGCTAGAACTTGGAATAGTAGTTCATTCAATAGTGATTGGACTTGGAGTTGGGGCCTCAAATGATGTCTGCACAATTAAGCCATTGGTGGCAGCTCTTTGTTTCCATCAAATGTTTGAAGGAATGGGTCTTGGTGGTTGCATTCTTCAGGTATAATACCTTGAGAGGATGAAACTTTCTATATTTTTATTGATTAACATATATCTGTTGTAACGAAATAAACAATAACAGGCTGAGTACAAGACTCTAAAAAAAGCAGTAATGGTTTTCTTCTTCTCGATAACGACTCCATTTGGGATTGCGCTTGGGATAGCATTGTCAAAGACCTATAAAGAGAATAGCCCGAGTGCGCTGATAACGGTTGGATTACTCAATGCTTCATCGGCCGGACTACTTATCTACATGGCGTTGGTTGATCTTCTAGCGGCTGATTTCATGGGTCCGAAGCTTCAGGGGAGCATTAAGCTCCAAATTAAATCTTATGCTGCCGTCTTACTTGGTGCAGGCGGGATGTCTCTGATGGCAAAATGGGCTTAAAGCTCACCTATCATCTGAACTGATTGAATATGTGTGAATCTATATTTGTTTGACTGATTGTAAAATAGAAATAAGTTGATCACTTTGTAAGTGTTTTGAGATGTGCAATTTTACGGCATTCTGAATCAATAAGAAATCTGAATATTGTTGTTTGTTAGGGCAAAACGAATTAAAAATAGCAACCAATTTCAAAATATTTGTCCAAGTTTTTTTCCATAATATTATATGAAGGGGACAAATGCAAACATTAACGAAAGTTATATTTTTAACCTATTTTTCCTCTTTACCAAAAATACCGAATGTTATCGACTTTGACTAATCTTATGGTGTGCTTTGAATATAACAGTCACACCTGAGGAGACATAAATCGATGAGAAAATAAGATTTTTTTTTATTAACCTGGATATCTAACCCGCTATGCGAGTTGACTAATCCTAGGACGATCACCTGTTTTGCAGATATCCCGCTATGCGAGCTGACTAATCCTAGGACGATCACTTGTTTTGCAGATAGCCCGGAGTCACCGCATTTGAACCTCCGTGGCCAAAGGGATTTTTATTCCTTCTTGGATTTGAACCTGAGACCTCCTGGTACTTTTGACCTTTGGAGACAAGCTCAAACCAATCAGGTACCACCTTTCTGGTTTGAGCAAATAAGATTTAACACAACATAAGAGGGAAATACATCAATATATACATACAAACAACAGTCGTAATCTTCTCGAAAACAGCATCTCTGTCTCAAAAGAAAGACAGAGAAAATGTATGCGTACATCTTGTCACCGTAGACATATTGTTTTTTGTTTTTGTTTTGGAGTGGTTTAGATACATGCAAACAAGAAAATTTAAGGGAATCCCCATTTGTTTATCTATCATCTTACATGAGTACTCTGTCGTGGAGTCGGCAAAGGCGATGCCGAGGGTGTTTGTGGTGATGCTGAGGGTGTTGAACGACGTTGACGACGTCTCCGTGGCGATTCAGGAACCGGACTACACAGAATGCGACGATCTTTTAACACATTTTTCGCATTTAGGAGCTCTTCTAAATTCACCAAAACTTCCGACATTCGAGGTCTGGCTTTAGGTTCGATATTAAGACACTGTAAAGCAAGGGTAGCCGCAGTGTACGCACTCTTCTGTGGGTATTGACCCTCCAATCTAGAGTCCATGATCCTGAACAATCTTCGTTTGTCTCCTAGATACGGTTTTGTCCATTCGACAAGATCTTGTTCGATACCGATCTTTTCTTTATCCAACGCACGACGCCCCGATAATAGTTCTAGTAAAACAACTCCAAAACTATATACGTCGCTCTTTGTTGTTAACCGACCTGTTCATCAGCAAATGAGTGTATTTAAAGAAATCTTTATGCATTTAGAAGATTTCTTTTTCACTATCCAATAAAAGTTGAAGAAATCTCTGTGTATTTTAAAGGTTCTAATATTCGTGTTAAATTGGGCGATTCCAATGCATCAAGATGGTTATTTAAGAGCACGGACCTGTAGCGATGTATTCTGGTGCTGCATACCCGTGTGTACCCATTACTTGAGTTGAAACATGGGTCCGATCACCGGTTGGCCCGGCCTTAGCTAAACCAAAATCCGATAGTTTTGCATTGAATTCCTGCATCATGAAACCATAAGGTTGTCAATCGCATTTCACAAGAAATAAAAACTGAGAAACACCCTAATAACTATTCATTTGTCTGGTATGAACATGTGCATAAAAATAATTTGTCAGGTATACACATGTGCATAAAATGTATACCAGCATAGAAACCAGGAAACATTTTCAATTACTGTTATGCATATCTGCATACCGGACAAATAAATGGTTACTAGGATGTTCCTCAGTTTTCCATGTTTTTGAGGTTATTTTCTCCTAAATCTTCGGAGCGATTCAAATGGGTTCCATGTATCCTCATAGAACCAATTCTATATCTGTCTACAACTAGGATTTATGTTAAGAATTCATTGGCTTTATGCATTTCAACAAAAGCAAATCTTTCGTATTGTATCATACCCCATCAAGAAGGATGTTAGAAGCCTTGAAATCACGATATATGACTTGGTCTTTAGCATCGTGAAGGAAAGCTAGGCCTTTCGCAGCACCTATTGCCACTTTCAGCCTTGTTGCCCATGGAAGTGGTTGAGCCCCCCCTGTAAATCCAGAAAATAAAACGTTCAATGATCAAATTAAACCAACCCACGAGTTTATATAAGAAGATAAACACTCATACAACCAAATAGTAGCTCGGAAACCCCTTAAAAATAGAGAATCATACTTCTAAAAAGATGATTCTCCAAGCTTCCTTTAGGCATAAACTCGTAAACCAAAAGCCTATTTTCGCCCTCCGAACAGTAGCCAATAAGTTTCACCAGATTAGGGTGGTGTAACTGCCCAAGATATGTTACTTCTGTCTGCAAACAACAAAGCATCATTAAACCAGTCAAACAGAGAGAATAACCAAGAAACAGGGTGCGGGAAATGGCTATTTAGGTCAATGATCTTCTTCAGAAGCTCGTTTGCAAAATGACCCTCGAATGTATTTCGAAGTTTTTAAGAAAGCAGACTGTTTTTAACTGAGAGTAGGCTGTTTTGAACTAATGGCAATTAAGATAAAGGTTAACATAAGCCCTAAACCCTAAAAAGATATTAGAAGGTCATGCTGCTAATTGAAAGCTTCGGTTTGGGAAATACAGGCACGAAAAAGATGCATACCAGCCACTCTTTGTGGCCTTGAAAGCCTTCAGGTTTAAGCTTTTTGACAGCAATGACGATTCCGGATCCGGGTTTAGAAGCTAAATGAGTAAATTCATCAATCCAGCCTTTGAAAACGTAGCCGAATCCTCCTTCGCCTAGAAGACTGTCAGATCGGAAGTTTCTGGTGGCATTCTTTAACTCCAAAAGCGAGAAGGGTTTCATAGTGGGAGACAATAAGATTTCACCCCCTTGGGATCTTGGGGTGCTAAGACTTTCAATACTGCTCCCACCATTGTAAGATGAAATGGTCATGCTGGAAGGACCTAAAGCTGAACTAGTTTTGCTGCCCATTGTTGATATCCCTAAGGAGATAGAAGCTATCAGAATCCATGATCAAACTCAGAATTATAATTGCAAAATCAGAGACGCGAATGAATCCATAATCAAACTCACAGTTATAATTGCAAAATCAGAGACACAAATGAATCCAGGAACCCTAGTTCCGTCGATTGTAATCAAAATTGGAGAAAATTTGGTTGAAATCAATATCTCTAATTCCATACATAAAACCATGAACTACAATTCCATTGGTTGAAAAGATTTCGAACTAAAATAGCTTCGATTCCAATTCATGCTCCAAAGCAGTATCGAAGATCATGAAAAGAAAACTTAACATCGAAGAAGAACCCACAAGTGATATTTGCAGATGTCATGAATTACATACAAATATAACACAAGTAGTATACATATAATTGCATCAACTCCATTAAAATGAAAGAAGTGAAGTTACCAGAGGTTTGGGAGATAAGAGTGACGTCAACTTTAGCTGAAGAAGAATTTAAACAGTTACCCATATTGATTGAGCAAATGAAATGGAATTTGGAAGATGGAAGAGGAGTAGATGAAGAAGAAAAAGGGTGATGAGAAAAGGAATTCATTCGTGTTCACATCTGGTGGAAATCAAGTAAGTAGGGAAGGGACAAAGAAGAATGTCGTAATCAAAAGTGAAAAAATAATGGAAAACCACAAAGAAAATTTCGCCATTGACTGCTTCTCAAAAAGGATCTCATCATGCTTTTTCTTTTGAATGTTTCTAACAACGTCTCCTTGCAGAAAAAGGAAACACAGAGTGTGAGGGGGGAGAGGATGATAATGACGACTATCTGGAAGGAAATTCAAAAGGAGAAGGGAAATGAATTTAGATAATAAATATTGCTGATATGGAATTTCTTTTAATGACATGGCAATCTTGATTTATAATTTATATATATATAATATATATATATATATAAACTAATAAAATATTATTTTACACGAAATTCAAAGTAAAATTAACATTCTTGTAAAAGAACTCGAAAAGTGTACGGTCCCTTGTTAGGAAGATGCACGTTTACCAAATACTTACTTAGTAAGTGTTTGTCGGTAAAATTAAACACTGTCATTTATTTATCGGATAAGATTTTAGTTTACCAAAACGGTATCATATGCAAAAATTTACCCTATAAGCTTTTATCGTGGTAAGAGTCGTCGCCTTCACTTACCGGGTAAAACTCTTGGTCCTTGATAGCTCTTACCGGGTAAGATTCTTGGTCCTTATCATATTCATCCGGTAAAGTAATGTGACTTAGTATTCACTTATCCGAATAAGCGTTTGGTAAACGACCCCTAAGTAATTATTTTTAGTCTTGCATATGCAAACAAAATCAAAAATCAATATGTAAGCAATTATTTGTAGTCTTTCATAGAAAACAGCAGGTCCAAGTCTTGGAAAATCAACAAGAATCACAACTAAAATCACAATAGCATGTTCAAGTCTAGTGTTTTTCATTTTTGTAGTCTTGATTTTTTGGGAAATCGCAGATCCAAGAATCACAATAAAAAAAAATAACTACAATAAACATTAAGCTGAACAAGAAGAAATCAGAAATTCAAGAAGAAATTGATTTGATGTCTAGCTATTATTAAATGTTTGTGGCATTTGAATCATGGTTGATTTTGGGATGAAGAAAACTTGTGTTGAAAGTCATCCTGAGTTACGGGACGTACGATGCAAGTTTGGTCGCACGAGAAGTCGCAAAACAGCTTAAAAGCACATAGTAGAGTGCCAAGCTGGTTGTTAAGTGACTTAAGTCTCTTCACAAGTCGCTTGGGACTCTAGAAGGCTGATTTTTAGTCCCATGAGACTTTCCATTGAATTTCTGAATTTGAAAAAAAAATGATTTCTAAATATAAAACGGTCTATTGGGACGCTTAAAGATTGGGGGTGTCCTATAAACCCAATTTTGTTGTAGTGTCTACATCGACATGGCAATCCATTGAATTTTTGAATTTGAAAAAAAAAAGGATTTCTTGTCGATTCTTTCAATTCTTTTCCTCACCATGGAATAAAAAACCCTAGTTCATCAATCTGAATAAAATATTTTATATTTCAAAACCTATGGAATCATGAACTTACCTCTGTGTGGTTGTTCTCGACTCGATTTTATTCTAAATCAACCATGATCTTCTAATCGATGAAGATGATTAGGATTCTCTTTAGTATTGGCCCTAAAATTGGAACAATAATAAAAAAAAGGAGTATTTTCAATCAATCTTGATCGTTCCCTAATTTGTTGTGGATAGTCAAATTACATTGTTACCCATGTTCAGCGAGGTTCACTATGTCTTCAAAGCCGAACACGCGCCCCATTATCTTCATATTTACATTTATACCGTAGATCTTACAAATGAACGGTCTAGATGGATTAACATAGTTAGCACTTTTTCTTGGTTAACAAATTATTGGTCCTATATACATGTGTGTGTAAATTATAATCTAATAAACAAAAAAGAAAAAAGAGTAAATTGACCAAAATACCCTTAAAGTTAACTTTCCTTTTTAACGTTAGTCAGAGCAACTAAAAGTGAAAAAAAAAAATGACAACCACAATGACTAAAAACTATAATTAGTTTAAAAGAGGGACTAAAATTGATTGTGGGTGACAATCACAAAGATCAAAAATATAGTTTACAAAGTTATGTTTGCATGAACGCCATGGTCCATGACATCTCTGTCTAATCGACAACTTTATCACCATTGTTTCATGGGAAAACCTCAATGTATCAACTTGAACTGATTTAATAACTACTTATGAATTGAAAATCACTTTTTTCTTACAAACCACAAGGATGGTACCTGATTGGTTTGAGCTTGGCTCCAAAGGTTAAAAGTATCAGGAGGTCACAAGTTCAAATCCAATGATAAATAAAAATCATCTTGTGGCCATAGAGGTTCAAATGTGGTGACTCTGTGCTATTTGAAAAGCAGGTGGTCGCCCTGGGATTAGTCGGCTCGCATAGCGGATTGGATATCTAGGTTAATCAAAAAAATCACTTTTTATTATAACTTTAAACAACGTAACCTGAGCTCGAACGCTTATTGCTTATCGTCGTTTTCTTCCCATTGACGACACGAACCCCTTCCAAAGTTCTTGTTTCTTTTATGTCATTTTCATTCAAAAGCATTTGAAAACTATTCCATTTGTTTTGTTTTTATTTCTTTTGTATGGTGATATGAAACTTGAACCATATGCCAAAATTTTGATTACAGTTAAAAAATAACTGATGGATGAAACTCTCTTTTTTCATACCGTGGTCCGACATTTTAGAAAAGTCAACATACATTTAGCCAAAAAAAATCAAGCTGTACATGTGTTTAAACGAATAATACAAGTATTGGATGCATTTGTAGGTTGCATGCAAGCAAATGTCAATCCACAAGATTTTCAATTATTTTGATGATGATAAAACGAGCATAATGTGTGCAGGCCATGTGTCAGGATACCGATAAGGACATGGTAGGATACAACATATGATGCATGATGGTTAGTACATGTGTATTAAGGAGTACCTTTGAGATTATACTTGTACACGGTAGTTGAGATGTGCATTCCAGAGCACCTATAAGCTTGACTGGTACATGGTTATCAAGTTAAGATCCACACCGTGCCAGTTTTATGCATGAGATCTCCATTGTTCATGTTATCGTTACATGTAATCTTTGATGTATAGTTTGTATAACAGTTACAAAAGGCATGTTTACAAGGTTTATACATGTTGGCAGAGCTCACTTTAACACATATACAATATGTTGACAAGTTTACAATGGCATTTCGGAACATAATGACATGTTACAAGCTGTTGTTATTTACGTGAAATTGTGCCTCATTAAACATTAAGTTGACTAATAACGTGTGTTAGCCATGAACTTTAACTTAATTTTTGTTTGATGATTTTAAAATTTAAAATTTAGTTAAATGGCATCATGACCATTTTATCATTTTCTAATGCCATTGTGGTCCAGCAAGCAGGAGCGGACCAATGAAGGACTCATGGGTCTCGTATACCTGTTCGGCCAATTTTTGCAGTATGAAAGGTGCACACATTAAACTTTGAAGGATGATTTGGAATATAAGTTGAAATGGTGGAATTCGGCTAAAAACATACCGGGCCTATGCATAAGACGTAATCTTGCGTTTTGCTCTAAAGGTTGATTCTATTTGGAAAATTGTATTTTGTTCCCCAAATCAATACCATTGACTTATCTCCGGGTCAAACAGTGTTGACTTTTTCATACAATCAAATCACGACTTTATATATCGTTGATCCAACTTAAAGATGCACTTCCTGCAACTCAGATCAAATGACATCGGTTTGAAAGTTTTAGTGGCATATTATGAAGTTCAAGAAACAAAAAGTGACATCCAAAGCGAATATTAAGGGTAATATTTGTTAATGTGACAAACTGTAGGGACTAGACTGCAAATATCTTCATAGTTAGATTGCATCATATGCTATTCTTCAGCCAATAAGGTGACAACGTGAGTCAAATCTTCCAATCAGGATTCTCCACGTGGAACCCCCGACGTAGCTTCAACTTACAAAGCATGTTGGAAGTCCACCCACTTCACCGTATAGATTTTGCTTAAAACGAAGTTTCCATCGTTTCAGTTTTCAGTTAAATTATTGCTTAGCAGTTAGTTCGATCTGTGATACAGGAGAAATAATGCCGGAGAATTGAATATTTTCGCCGGATCTATATATTTCGGCGCTGATGGAGGCTCACGGCGTCAGTTTCCGCCGTGTTCTGGAGATGGCATTCTGCGTCGCTGGTATATGGTCGGCTTATATATACCAAGGCATTCTTCAAGAAACCGTGTAAGGATTTTTTTGTTCTTCTGTGTCGAGTTCATATATCTCAAAACATGATTGTTTCATATGGTTAATTGAACAATGTTTCGATATTTCAACTTGTAGCAAAATCAATTGGTGATGATTGTTGTTGAGTTCGCATTAATGATGGAAGAATTTTTAATGCATTTATTGACTGCTTTTAGGTTACTTCAGAGCAAGAAATTTGATTGTTCTGGTGTCAATGCTGATGCTTTGTTACAATTGATACGTAGTATTATGATCAGAGCAAATAATGGCACTTTTGATATCTGTTTGAAGTTTTACGGAATTGATAAACCATTATTATCCACTTAAATTAGTAGCAATGTTACTATCCAAGCATTTGGTCCTCTGATTTTGGATTCACAGTGTCTAACTTATTAGAGTATTATCCATTACAAAATTTGGGTTCTTTAACGTTGAATAATAAGGAATATTGGATTTGGTTTACACCCAACTAACACCACAATCTTGCATAGGTCATCCCTTGAAAAAAGTTCCAGAATGGTCAATGGACTAGTAGTTGGATTCAAAGATCGCATGCCAATCTAAACACGCTGAACCTGCTTGGGGCTCACAAAATGTCCATGACGTCCCTGAGTAGAAAATTAACATTTTTGTCCATTTGGTTTCACACAAGTTAAAATGCATAATGAACAATGGGTTATTATATTTAAATCAAACATCTAATTACAAATATTTAACTCTTGGTCACAAGTAATTAAGTTGATAAATACAGTTAATAATCATACATGCACACACACAAACCATATATGCATATTAACTAATTGTACATTATGCATTTCAATATAAAGCTGTAGCTGAACCAAATTAAAATCAACATTTGATTCATTATGGCAAAAATGTCGATTTCCAAGTGCAGGACAAAACAGACATTTCAATGCTTTAGGCCAGTTTCGATGTTCATTTTGTTGGTGTCAACGTCTTTGAACTTAACTTGTTCGGTGACCTCTTGAAACTTCTTTTTTAAGCGGTGGCTTTAAATGAGGTCTCGGTGATAGTTCGTGGCTTCCGAATTCATTATACTGTTAACTAATTTCTTATGATCCTCAAATAAGAAAGTAATTTTTTGACCTTGTTTGTTTGGAACAAATGGAGTATAGGTTGCTTCATTTTGCCAATAACCAAGATTTTTTTTTTTGCATCTCTTTGAAAATTTTGTTATGGCATTTGCCTTCCAATTATGAGAGTTTTAGTAAATGAAATTTCAGGTCTACTAAACGATTTGGCCCTGATAAGGAGAGGTTTGAACATCTGGCATTCTTAAACTTGGCACAAAGTGCTGTTTGTTTAATATGGTCATTCATGAGTGAGTATTTCTTGTGTAATATTTTTTTCTACTTTCTTTTTCATCATCTAGACTTTAATTGATGACTAAGGTGATTGACATTCACGGTTTGTTGAGTAGTGATAAAGTTATGGCCCAGTGGTAGTACTGGTCGTGCTCCTTGGTGGAGTTACTGGAGTGCTGGGATTACTAATACCATTGGCCCAGCTATGGGGATTGAAGCATTAAAATACATCAGTTATCCTGCTCAGGTATGTCATAGTTTTCCCAATCTACGGCATGGTCAGTTTCCTTTCTCTGTCACTGTTTGAGCGTATGGCTGTAAAGGTGGAACCAATATTTTTGTGATCAAGTCCCAAAAGGTGTTTCTCTTGTTTAACTGTGTTAGTCTGTGTTAAGTGGTTAGTATTGGCTACAGTAAACTCTATCTCGACAAATTAACCTTTATTTGGTAGGATGCGTTGGATAACCACTATGAAATGAAACGATGATAAGTAATTCTGATTAAGCTGACAAACAACCATAATTCTTAAATTTGTTGTGGGTAACTCAAACTTTTTCCTCAGCTTGTTTGAATTATTGGATGAGGAACTACTTTTTAGGAGGGGAAGTGTCTTTATTGATATTATCTTTACCTACCAATTGTGAATTTATTATCTGACATCATAATATGTGCATTGATTATTGCATGATGACATTGGTTGTTCAAAGTTTTATGTTGTAAGTTGATGCATTATGTTCCTTGATGGAACAACTTTGAAGAAGTAGCTTCTGGTACTCATTTGTTTATCATCACTTGCAGGTCCTGGCAAAATCCTCAAAAATGATTCCAGGTAAGTTCCACCTTGATTAGGATGAAAGTTTCTCTCCTTTTTGTAGATTGTTAAAATGCAAAATTTAACATGCAAAGATGTGGCAACATGCTACTATTAGCTTGTGTTTGTTTTATCTAAAATAAACAAAAAAAAAAGTTAATACCACTGCCATCTCTTCCACAGAGCGAGAAAGATTATCAAAATGGTGGCATGTCTTCACCCAATAGAGGCTTTCTAGAAGCTTGATCATCTTCGTGCAATTAGGGCATGCTTGGTTGAGGGTAATAGAAGGTGGCGAATAGAAATGAAAAACATTAATGATACCTATTTTTGAGGCAATGGAATGAGTCATTCCTCAACTAATTGAGGGAAGTGAAAATCATTCCTGTTCCTATTTCCATTCCATGAAACGAACCGAGCCACCCCTTCCCCTCCGGCCCTCCCCCACCCTTAATGTCACTGTTGGGTGCATGACAGTCTTGATGAGGGTTTGGATAATTTATATCTTATTTTGTTGTTGCTGTTACATAATGAACAGAAGTAAATTGTTTTTTGTTGTTCGATTTTGATGGGTGGATGCATCTTTGCTTGTCTCATTCTTAAAGTGCTAATTTCAGTCTTAAACTTTAAGGGACTAATATACAGAACCTACTGTACATCTTTTCTTCTTATTTGATTGTCTGTAGTGATTATCTCTATTAATAATGTATTATTCTATTTTTATGCAGTAATGCTGATGGGGACACTAGTTTATGGTATAAGATACACTTTTCCGGAGTATATTTGTACTCTCCTTGTTGCTGGTGGGGTGTCTGCATTTGCGCTGGCAAAGGTGAATATATTACGTATACTTGAGAAAACTACAATTGTTCGGTTTCTATCCCCCACCTTTTTCTTTGATCAGTTACTGTATGATTGTTGAATCTATGTGTTTAGTTTTGAAGTCCCATTTTAATCTTCACGCAATTATGCTTTTGGTTTCTTTTCCAGTCTAGCTCAAAGGCCTTGAGCAAGCTGGCTCATCCTAATGCTCCACTTGGATACGGGTTGTGTTTCCTAAATTTGACATTCGATGGTTTCACAAACGCAACACAAGATTCAATCTCAGCAAGGTATTTGATTGATAAGCTTTCCGTGTTTTCCAGTTAATTCTGTTTCTAAATTTGTGATCACATCTCCTGTAATTTTCATATATAACTGACTGGAAGTAAGTTAAATAGTATCCCTCCCTCTCAAATAATAATTCACTTTGATTTCTGAAATTCGAACATAGCATTTTTGAATTCAAAATAAACACAATCAGTTTTACTTTTTTTCTAAATGCTCCCTCCCCTGCATGTCCTTTTGAAATTTTGGCCAGGCATATAGCTTATGGAAATAGTTCCTCTAGGTGCGTTTGGTACAGGGGACAGGCCAAATTTTGGAAAAATTTGTTCCATGCTTGGTGTGACAATTAGATTGAGACATGACAGGGTGGAACAAAAATTGAGACAAGATAGGTAAATTAATAAATTACCCGTGTTATATTAAAACCTTTCACACTTTTTTCACCCATATACCTCACTCTCCCAAGTGCCGTCCAGTCCGGTCCGCATACCAAATGCACCCCTATGCCTTAAATGCTCTCCAATAATATGACAAAATAAAGAAAAATCTTGTGGACCAAAACTCTATAGCAATATATTAACGGAAAAATAAGTAAATATCTAACTTCCTAGTTAAAATTAGTTAAAACTATCTATGGCAACAGTCAAAGTTACCATCAAATCTTCAAGAAACAAAAATGGTCTGAGTTTGATGACCACTTTGATAGCTGATTAAAAGCATTACTTCAATCCTACGATGATTTCTATTTTAAGATGGTGATCACTTCGAAAACATAACAAGCGTATTAGTAAAAAACATTTGACGAGTGATCATAGGCATCTCAATCTAACACATCTGGTAATTGCGTTTAGGTACCCGAAAACAGGTGCATGGGACATAATGCTAGGGATGAATTTATGGGGCACCATCTACAACTTAGTTTTCATGTTTGGTTTTCCACAAGCAAGTGGTTATCAAGCAGTTGAATTCTGCAAGAACCACCCCGAAGCCGCCTGGGATATACTCTACTACTGTTTATGTGGTGCAATTGGCCAAAACTTCATATTCTTTACCATTAGCAGGTTCGGTTCGCTAACAAACACCACAATCACGACAACCCGAAAGTTTGTAAGCATTGTGGTGTCATCGCTGCTTAGCGGCAATCCCCTATCCAAGAAGCAATGGGGAAGTGTGGTTATGGTGTTCACTGGATTATCATACCAGATTTACCTCAAATGGCAGAAAGTTCAGAAGAAGAAAAAGACTGTGTGAATATAACAGTCATTGACGTCTTCATCTATTAAAAGGAAAATGGCTTCATACTCGTTAAAAGGTCATGTATTTAATTAAAATCTCGTTTATGGTTATATAGCTAAACATCTCGTGAATATAAACATACAGTTGTAACTGAGTTTTGTGGTGGTTAAATTTTGAACGTAGAAGTGTAAAATTGGTTAGGTCTTGCGTAATGGCTCGAATGCGGGAATTAGTACGCGAGCTTATTGAAAGAGTTTATGTAAAAGTGCTAAAAGAATTTGTTGGTTATGTTTACTTTTTATTTATATGGTAAGGATAGTGTCGTGGACGTTTGGATTTCTTAACCTGTGTTTTCGGTTCATAAGTATGCCTTAAAACATGTAATTGAATGTCTAATTTGTTGGAGTTGCGTGTAATTTATTAAAGATGTGTGTTTAGAATATATTGACGATGGATGACAAGATATTGTGATTATGTTAGAAAGCAATGTGTTATTGAGTTATCTTTCGAGCAGGCTGAAGAAATAGGAATGTTAAAATTTACCTAAACGCTTACCCGGTAAGCATCTACCGGTAAAATTCAACACTATCGCTTACTTATCGGGTAAGATTTTATTCACTAAAACGCATCGTATGCAACAATTTATCCCGATAAGAGCTAACCATGGTAAGAGCCCTCGTCCTCACTTAGCGGGTAAGACTCTCGATTCTTGCATTCGCTCTTACCAGATAAGATTTTTAGTTCTTGCCATATTCATCTAATAAAGTAAAGTGATGTGGTAAGCATTTGGTAAACCGCACCTAACTCTTATATTTTTACAATCGAGTGAATGGATATAAAACAAGGGTTTACAAAATTTATTGTGCATGTCTTCCTTCAATTTCTTTAGGCTGATTTTCTCTCTTTTACACACTTTTTACAAGAATGAGTGTTTTTACAAAAATATCACTCTACATGTTAAGATCTGTGTAGGTCATATATATTAAACTTTATTTTTGTTTGATTAGTTGTGTATCCGTGCAATGTGGCGAGAGCCGAGAATTTTAACGATTTTGAAGTTTCACTGATTTTATTAAAGAAGATTTAACGATGATATAAGTTACACTTGGTCTTTACATATTAATACAATTTGAATAAATAAGAGTTATGATTCCAATTACAGTCTATCGATGAATAAAATTGTATGACAGTGTAAAATCTAATATATTTAAAATCCAACATATTTAAACGACTCCACAAATGTGTTCGATTTACACCAAGAGCAAAGAATCAAGAGATCGAGAGCGAAACCGAGAGTTGTAGAGCAAATAAATGGGAGAACTTTTAATAACTTATGGTGAATATTGGTTTGAATCTCACCTTGGGGTATGGGAGAAGACATAGAGGTATGAGAGCGTGAAGACATGAATGAAATGTGTCAAAAGTATATTGGAAACATGAAAAGAAAATGTAATAATGTGCATTGGTAACTTGCACTATATGTTATTTTAATCGTAGATTAAGATAGTTTAAGACTGAATGCATAAAATAGTAGTACTTAATGCATTATGAGTTATTTTTAAGGCTTTTAAGACTTTGTACATAAATGTATATTACTTTGTGCGTTAAAAATTGTTTTTAAGACTTTTGACAAATTTGATTTATAAAATAGTATAGATTTAGCTTATAGAGTACACACCCAACCCAACCCAACGCAACAAACAAATGATAGGTTATTGTTGATATGAACACATATGTATATCAAGAACATTGAAAATATAAAAATTAAGGGGTCGTTTAATAAACACTTATCCGATAAGTGCTTATCATGTCATTTTGAGAATCTTATGCAGTAAAAGTGATAACAAGGAACGTAGTGACGAGTCTTACCCGGTAAGCACTTACCGGATAAAAATGTTTCATACAATGCTGTTGCAATAGACTAAAATTTTACCCGATAAGTTAAGTCTAAAATGTTGACTCTTATCGGTAAGTGTTTATCTTGGATAAAAAAACCCCAAGTCTTGGTGCTAATCTATATATAAAATATTAACAAATGAATGTCCATTTAACAAATAGGGTTAGGTTTCGATGAAGAAGGAAGTTAAAACGTAACCTTGGATCAATCCTAATTTAATATCAACACTAATAAAATACACCATCAATTCCCTTTTAAAATACAATTTATAGATAAACATTAAACTAAAAGTAATAAGGATTCAGATTTTTTGTTATGTTTCCTACAACTTTGCCATTTTAACAAGTAATATGTGTATAGTTAGGCGAGAGTACAATTAGTAGGGGGTAAAATCAGAATGATGTTCCTACTCTGGCAACCAGAAAGAAAAAGGCACCAACAACTAAATCATTCATAGATTGCAAAAAGAAAAAGTGAATACCACCAAACTTTTTTACTATATTTTTTCTCTTCTCATTATTATTCATTCCTTACTCAAATGAATTTTTTTCATTTAAAAAATCAATTACATATTCAAATTATCATAATAATTATTTCAACTTAAAATGCAATCTTGTAAAATTTAATCAAACAATACTTTACAAGAATATTTTATAACTTGAAAAATCATAGCTTCCCACTTTCCCAAAACATTCCTTCAGTAAATTCCACACACACAGAGTGAGAAATCACACACAAACAGATGAGTAGAGAAGATTTTCTTGTCAACAGCATGCATCTTTCATCCTCAAACTCACTAGTAAGTTCTCTATATCTTCATTTTCAGAAACATAATCTTCTGCATACTGGTATTATATATATATATATATATATATATATATATATATATATATATGAAATCTGAAAAACCAATCAAATTAATATAGGAATCATCATATAATACAATAGAAACCAAAGAAAACAAACAAAGAACAGGAGTACAATTCAGCATCTTGATCTTGAGATCCTCCTTTACTCTCTTTTATACTTCCCCTTCCCTAATTATGGGTATAAGTAATGTAAATATCAGCTACATGCTGATGTATAGCTAAGACAAAAGTATGTTATGTATAGAATTTGGCATATTTGGAGGCCAAATGCTTGGTTGAATTTTGGATTCCCCCAAAAGAATAAACACACAAATAAAACACAATCAAGAAGTTCTGGTAGATCTGCTTGTCATTCTAGAATGTACCTGAACATTCTAGTTTGTATGCAGATTCTTTATCAAACCTTTTTTGGGAACAAGAAAACTCACTGGCAAAAGGGAAGAAGAATCATAAGGAAGGCTCTCTACATAAGGTAGTTATGATGGAGAAAAAGTAGTTTGGATCATCAGACGAGGGGTGTGTTTGTTTATAATTATAGGCAATGGAGAAGGGCTCTTTTGCAAGGTGGGGATTGTGAGGTTCTGGCGGTTGGATTGGGTGTTGTCGGTTCCATTCCAAGTGTTTTTAATAGGAAGTGCTTTTCCTGAAAAATGACAAAAAATGGATCTGGTCAGCCCTGCTTCTTTTTTGTTACAGACATACATACATATAGGCTTGTTCAAATAAGCAAGCTAAATACCGTGAAAAGGTAAGAAGGGAAAGGTTTATATGTAATTGTAATCATTGAAAATCTCCGGAAAAAAAATCTAATTGAAGATGCATGTGCACCCACATGACGTTTATAGGTTCACATATGCGTCTTCAAATGAATATTTTCAATGATTCACATATGAACCTTCCCTTCATACCTTCTCTCTATCTGTAGCCTTCTTATTTGAACCCCCACTATATTTTATATATGTGTGTGTGTGTGTGTGTGTGGAGAGTAGTCATGTTTCTGAAATAGAAATCTGTAATTTGAATAACTTGTAATTGAACACATTATTGTCTCAAGTTTAATAGTAATTGCAGTATGAGTCCTATGCATGTGGAGAAATGCTAAATATGACATGAAACACAAAGCAGAAAGTGAAATGACCATCGCATTTGATAGCTATCAGTAAATTGGAAACATATGCAGAAAACAAATGCTAGTTTTCTTACCTTTACGACTAGTGGTATCTGGAGATAGTCTATATATGATTGTGCATATTTTATGGAATTATCATGGACATTTAACAACGTTAGCATCAGATAATTTAATCCGTTATTCGTTCAAAGATGTTTGTAGGGGCTGAAGTAGGAAAGGCGAGTAACCAAAAACATCAAGGAACAACATATGGCATGATGCACACTTAATTATGTAGAAATCACTGGGATGAAAGTACCCTTTTTTCTTTTTAATCAAACTAATGTTCAAAGTTTGCATGCAACTGCACTTTACTATGTATGAAGCTTTTGGAAGTGTTAACCTGCTACTTAGGGGCCGTTTACCAAACGCTTATCCGGAAGCGCTTACCAAGTAACATTACCTCACCGGATGAATATGGTAAGGACCAAGAATCTTACTCGGTAAGAGTGAGACAAGGACCAAGAGTCTTACCCGGTAAGTGAGGGCGACTACTCTTACCACAGTAAGCACTTACGGGTAAATTGTTGCATACGATGTCGTTTTGGTGGACTAAAATCTTTCCCGGTAAGTAAATAATAGTGTTAAATTTTACCGGTAAGCACTTACCGGGTAAGTGTTTGGTAAACGGCCCCTTAGTTGGGTTTGGTGTTATAGGCTTGAGCCATTTGTAGGCAACATGAGTACAATTCTCATTCAGTTGAAGTCCCCTTGTTCCAGCTCCTAAACAAGATGTTTCATTATCAAGCCTCTATTTGAGTTTTCAACTCAAGTCTTGTCCTATTGTCAAAGGAATCAAATCCCAGAGTTGAGATCTTTCTAAGCCATGGTCCAGCTTGCTGTTCTAGTTCATACACCTGCATTTTGACAATCATTATACTGGAGAATGGCTGCTGTTTGCCATTGATCTCTATTGACAACTTGTTGTCCCACGTTTGGTACGTGGAACATAACGGGGCACGACAATATAAAACTTGTTGTCACACGTTTAGCACTATATTAGATTGGGACGGGGCAGGACCTAAGTGGGACAAAATTGCATTTTTTCTGCCCCACCGAAATAGGTGGACCAAAAATCAGGAAGATGGGACAAGATTGGTAATTTCCTAAACTATTCATGTCAAATTAAGACCCTAAAACCTTTTACAATTCTTCCACCTGCCTACCTCACTCTAGTCCGTCCAGCTTGTCCTATCCCATCTGCGTACCAAATGCACACAGGAGATTGACTTGACCTAACAATCTCTCACGGAATTTCTTCAGAGTGCAACACCGAACTGAAAAAAATTTAAATGCTTAATCCCAAAGCTTGCTATTGCCTAATAGGTCATCAAAAGAACATGGCAATCGAGATCACATTAAGAGGGTGCACATACTTTTTATAAGCTCCCAGGATCATCCAAGAAAGTATTCTAGAGCTTACAAAACCAAACTGAACAAACACAGTATTTTCCACTTGGAGGTAGGACCGGGAAGGATAGGATGTATGCAAAATTTTCCCCTACCCCAAAGGGTAGAGAGGTTGTTTCAGTGAAGACCGTGGCTTGCCATCACCAAAAAAGTACAAATTTGCATCACTGCTTATGGCATGAGCATGATGAGCCTTCCAAAGGCCATTTCTTACTAGTAAGCAGCCTAAATTAGGACTTATCTTGCAGGAGCTAGCTACAATGGACTTGCAAACAAGCCCTTATGAATTAACTAAGCCAATTGTTGAAAAATTATTCTCCAAAAAGGGTATGATGCCACCATCTGGATCACTCCCACTGGACCAGTCCCATGGTCGTCTTGGGGATGTAAATCGAAAGCTCCCACTGGGACCAGTCCACTGTCATCTTGGGGAAGTAAACCTGTGGTTCATGTCTTCTATGTCGCAACTCACAACACTATCAATATATATGCCTTCCCAGTCAAGCATGCACTCTCAGTTCATCAAAAGTTAGGCCTTCAATTGTAACAATGACAAGATTAATTAGCAGTATCAAATAGCAATGCAATCAGGTTATTTAACTTATATGCTCTTAGGTTATAAAATTGAAGCACATATGTCATATGTGCCTGACTACCCTAATTTTAGACGATGAAAGTCTCCTAAATAGTGTGCTGGGTAGGGTATCTCTCCAAAAAGAATTCGCTGCTTCTCTATACCATTATGCCTTAAGCATATTCCAGATGAACATTTGTATTCCATCCAGACACTAGTGCATATATACTACTTTCAACTCCAACAAGGAGCTGTCATCAAAGTGGGAAAGCATTTTACTGCTTATAAATGATGTGGATAAAAAAAATGCTAAAAGAACTTACGCTTTCTGAAAACTGTGGGCTCAGAATTCCTTCTGCCATTGACCTGAACAAAGGAGTGACTTGAAGTGGGGAACTGAATTCCGAATTTGACAATGGACATACACCTCTAACATCATCGTTGAGTTTGCTGGAAGATGGTATGATATCTGTAACAGAAACAAATTAATGTTGATCTTCATGCTACGGTGATGAGGAAGTTATAGATATGAACCCAAGTCTTTATAGCAGAACTCACCTTGATGTGCTGCTGCATCATATTCTTCGATATTTCTATCATCAACAAGATTATTTGGATGTATTGGTCTAGATGGTCGGGGTTCAACTTTACATAAATCTTCAGCCATCTTCGTTTTTTCATTTATGTGAGATGGAATACTTGACATTGTACCATACTCAGAACTGTCTGGGGATCCCTGGTATACATCAGCTTGGCTGCACAAATAACTTTTGTAAGTGTCTCTGTGCTGAAAAAACAACAGCAAGGGACAAGAAAACCTTTGGCCCATATTTACTACCTCCAAAATCGTTGGTTGTCATCACGACAACTTCTTATGTCCTCTACCAAAATTTTGAAATTCTCAAGTTGAAACTCCATATCAGAGATGTGAAACCGAAGCTTATCACTTTCTTTCGTGTGATTAAGAAAATCTTGAACCGCCTGAATTGTAGCATACAATGTAAGACACAATTTGCTTATAAAGATCAGATTCACTACTTTGAAAACAATTTATAAAAGTACTTTGCACTTTAATGAACATTAAATTTATATTTGAAAACATGTGTGCTTCACAATTGCCAACATTGAATCAGCATGTTCATTGGGGCGTGAAGTAATTTACATAAAATAATGTATTTTCATACTCATTAAAGTGCCATTCATAGATATGTGAAACAAAACAAATATTTGAGCATCACAATGCAACACAAGATTGTTACAATAAAAAGATAATCATTGGAAATCCTTTCACCTTCCAAGCACTTTTAAAACTCTGGTCAGTTTTCTCTATATTAACTTCGGATGCAAGTGAATTGAGCAGTTCTGCTTGTTGCATCAATGCAACAATCTTCGGATCATCCTTCTTGAAAGTTGTTCCTTCAACTCTAATACCGCTAGATGCTTCTTATCAAGCCAAGAAGAACTTGTTAGCATTCATATTGAAGGGTTATAACATGAACAAGAGATGTTTACAACTAAGAATCTTTGAGCATTAAATGGTTAAATGTTGCACAACCCTAGTAGAATTTCATCTTAGCTAAAACACAGTCAAGAATTCCAAGAATTCTACATCAAAGAAGTTGTTTGTGTAGTGATTAGTGAATTACCATCTATCAGGGCCTTCTTACTGCTGGCATGAATCTGAGCTGTTGAAGTGTTGGTGTTATCGCAATTCTGCACAAGTACCACGAATGGAGGTCTTCGTTTCTGGTCTACAGTTCTACTGTCCCCTACCAATCCTACTAGATTACAATCTTCTGTTGCAGCAGCAATATGTTTCCTCCTGAATCAGAACAATGGTGCTAAGGTGAGACATTTAATCTTTGTTACATTTACATGTGATTGAAACTTTATACCCTACATACCTCAACTTCATAGGATGCATTGAAGTTTCCAAAATTCCTTCTGTATCTTCTCTGTTGTCGAACATGGTTCTTTTGTTGTTCGCATTGACTTCAGCAGCATTGTTCTCATTACTTGATGCTTCATGCTTTGCTTTCCTCTTACATAAGATGGAGAACCGATTCTTAACAGCATTGTCTGTCCTTTTTTTCTCAGAGAAGACAAAAGAACTTGTAGTTATAATTAGGTTCTTCAATATGAAATTGCCAATCATATAGAACATTATCTACCTGCCTGAAACCACTTTTGCTATCTCAGTCCATCTGTTGCCAAATATCTTTTGGGCCTGCAAATCATCTTTGGATATCAGATTATCTAATTAACATATCATGAATAGTTGATATAAAACTGAGTTGCCAGTGGATGCACCGTCCATTAATCCTAACTGAAATGGCATGACACTTGTATTGCAACCCCATTATGCACCCAAAGAAAGTGATCTTGGTCCCAAGCACCAGCATGTGAAGGGTGTTACCTAATCCACTTTCTCAGGGTACAGTAATGGCAGTATGTATTTCTTGACTTGCAACAAAGTGTCAGGACAGTGCTTTGATCATGCTCATAGGGACCCGATACTAATAATGGGCACGTTGATGTCTTGAGATAGAATCTAGAATGGAAGGGTTCTTGCACAATTTTACCTCACATAAGATTATATCTTCCTCCGGTGTCCATCCTCCTTTCTTGAAATCAGAATTCAAATAAGTGAACCATCTGCATTAGCAATTTTATACCCACTCCCAAGATTAGTAATTCTATAACAGAAACAAAGATAAAAGGATCAAGGAATTCAAACATAGTTTTCTTCA
The DNA here is from genome assembly GCF_001531365.2 of Cynara cardunculus var. scolymus. Classification (NCBI taxonomy): domain Eukaryota; kingdom Viridiplantae; phylum Streptophyta; class Magnoliopsida; order Asterales; family Asteraceae; genus Cynara; species Cynara cardunculus. The sequence goes on along the minus strand of NC_037542.1, from coordinate 8,250,307 downwards.
AAAAGATCTTCTAATTCACCTTCTTCTGCATTGCCTGGTAGTTTTTTTCTCAAACTTGGATGCAATAATTGCCCAACTGACATAATTCCAGTCAATTCATTAAAAAAACCAATCAATGACATCCTAAACGGTTTTGAACTGCAAAAAAAAGAACCCCATCTGAAAAACTGTAGGAAATCATACTTATTGGTTCCATGTATACCGATTTGCTTCCTCAAAATATCGTCCTCCTGAAACCGCAATACGAACCAAACATAAAGATCATAACCCATGATAAAAATACAAAGGCTTGATTAGGGATATGAAACTGAACCTCTTTAGACCATGAAACTAAGTGTCTTTCTTTCTGCTTCAGATCATCACCACCACCTTTATCACTATTATTACCATCACAAGCTTTCTTCTTCATATTCTGCACCTATGAATACCAGCACCTCTATCTCCTTTATCTAAAAGACGGAGCTCTTGCATGCTAAAGTGAGACTCTTTTGGCGTTTATGTGTGGGTGTATTTTGTTGCATAAAGATAAATAAGAAAGGCCAAAAGGAGCTCCAAATGTTCCTTTTATTAGGGGGGAAACTTTACAGGATACTGTTTACTTCAAACTGAACACCACATCACACCACATGCACTCACACAGAGCAAAACACTATACGTATAATTTGCCTCGGATTCGAACTTTTAGACTGAATCGAATAGCAAACACCTTTGATGATCTAAAGAACATGCAAACGGAATCCAACATTAAAATTTGAATGAAACTCTAACAAATTGATTAAACGAAAAATGCAACGATTTCTATACCGCGTCCAATCAAATAACGATTAGAAACAAAATCAATTTATATAAATTAGGGGACAATGATTAGAACGAAAAGAAATTTTTACCTTTTCGTAGGGCATATCACGAGAATCGAGAAAGACAATTCCCAGTGGATCTTAGAGTTTGAGCTTACTCTGTAGTATTATTCTCGCATAGCTTTATCTCCAAGTATACGATCAAAAGAGATGGAGAATCCACCAGGACCACCATACACACACCAGAGTGTGTGTGTGTGTGTGCGTGCCTTTTTAACCAGACCTGATGAAGGTCGTGCCTCGATTACACCACTTCAACGTTTTCTTCTTCTAAGCTCCGTCGTGGTGGCGGCGGCGGCCGCGGTGGTGGCGTATGGTCAATTGGTCAAGCAGGCGTGAAGGGGGGATTCTCTGTAAATATGAATTTTTCAAATAATTTTATACCGTTTTTAGTCTTTATTCTCCCACGTTTTAAATTATTTAAAAGAAAATTTAAAACTGATTCTTGTATTTATGTCTCATTACCAAATGAGTAAATTACAACATTGGTCCCTTTTCTTTGGCTGCTATCTAGTTTTGATCCCTAACATTAATAAGTCACTCGAGTTAGAGAAAGGGCAATGTAGTTTTTTTTATCCTACCGCCGCTTCTCCCTCTCTTGTTTGAGCCCCCAATTCCATAACCGTTGAATCTCGGCGAAACACATCCCCTCCCTTTTCTCTGGCAAAATCTTTTCCCCTCCTCTACTACTCTCTTTTGGCAGCAACGCCCACAAACAATGCTTTGATTATTCTCAGCCAAGTAAAAGATCAAGTCCAACCCTGCCTGAGATCCAGCGTAACTTTGTGGGTGAAGTAAGGAACTAGAATAAGAGGAGGAGTAGCAATCGAAGATGTAGAGATAAGACATGAGGTCTGAAAGAAGATAATTGAAGTTGATACCACTGCGGGGCCAAATCATAGTCAAAAGAAGAGTTTGATCCTGGCTCAGAAGGAATGCTAGCTATATGCTTAACACATGCAAGTCGAACGTTGTTTTATCGGAGAGATTTTAGAGGGGTCGAAGATGTAAATGAGGTTCAGAAGTAGATGAGGAAACCCCATCAACACCTCCATGCCAACGATATGTAATTTCTTTGGTTTTGATTTACTTTTGATTCAATAAATTCAGAGAGTTTTGGGTAAAGGTCGATGCAAGTCTAAACTTTGGGTTTTGATTTTATGCATAAGTTATGGTTTTATTTGAGGATTTGATTTGGTATCACTTATGTATCGCAAAAAAAAAAATCAATGAACTCATAAAAATTTGGGATGATGTTCTTGTTGGTCCCGAGAGGGTACACAACGCTTAAACATAGAAGGTAGGGGACTGAATACAAACATAATCATTTCCATTTTTAAATTTGTTTATTGATTATAGAGAAAAATCAGTACATTTGAATTTACAGATTATTGCAAAATAAAAAAAGAAAAAATCTTAAACTAAACAACCTAACCTTAATCTTAAAACACTAAGATTATCTATAGACCAAAGCAGAAAATGACAAAGGTTTTCTTACGCGGAGGATTAAGAGAGAGATGTCAAGGTTGTGAGAAGGAGAGTTTTCTCAACTATTTATACCATGTACATTTAATGCACCTTGGCATGTATAGTCCACGTGTCAAGAGAAGAGTGGAGAACATGTACTTTCTATCCTTGAGCAAAACAGAATACCATAATGAAAATGGTATTGTATCTTCTATCAAAGATAAGCCTAGAGTATTGACAATGTGCAAGAGCGAAGAAGACAAACAACGTGATAAGCAAGATATTGATCTAGCAAGAAAATTGTCGCCGAGGACTACTTCATGTATCGTTGATACGTGGTTCAAGATCACAATTCTTTCGGATAGTATAGTGTCACTGAAGGCCACTTTGTCTAACATGCAAGCATGTTCCTATACCAGGATGAAAGTTGGTAAGCCAAACTTGTTGGATAACTTTGCATTCCAATTTTGCCTTGCCAAGTAGTATTGTCAGACTACTTTTGAATCTATCTTGTAATGATCTTGTTTCGGCTAGATGACAATCTAATCCACTTTGGTGACATCTTGACTTCACTTCAACTAGTTTGATTTTGTTAAAGGCTTTTTGTTCTTGGAAGAATACATTACAAGATTTTTATAAAGAAAAATCCTATCTATCTTTTCGAAATATAAGCTATATATCGAATTTCAGCTTTAAATTTTTTGTGAAATATGGTAAATCGGATTAAATGTAAACTTAGAGTTTTTGTGGTTCTTGAAAATCAAGATTGAATGACCATATTGAATCAATCAGATCCTTGCATTCAGATGAAAGTGATCTAAATCTAAAAATGTATACAAATAAATTCCTTTGTAAGATTGGATTCGGATGACAAAACTATTTATTATATCCAATGATTGACTCACTTCTGATATAACAAATACAAGGCAAGAAACAAGAGTTCTCTTCTAAATGTTATATCGAATGTCACTTATATTATTTTCAAATTTGGTGGTTGAGACCAACATATATATATATATATCAGGGGTACATTCAAAGAAGAACTGATTAGTTTGTGATAACTGTGAGATCCAATCTCAACCACAAATAATGGATAAATTAAGAAACTAATAATTTTGGTAATTTGACTTAAAGTTATAATTAAAGGGCATTTTAGGTATTTTAATTTTTTTTTATCTCTCCTACCTCTGACATCTGATGAACACTGTGTGATACCCAAAATACACCAAGATACACAATCTGATACCCACAACACATCAAGTATACTTTAAGACCACTGTGATACCAACTGTGGTACCACTATGATACTTACGTTGTATACATGTGTATGTGTGTATAGTGTGCATGATGTCTGTTGTATATGTGCAGTGTGTGTATGTGTGTATGTGTGTTGCAGCTCTGGAGGTTGAGTTGGAGAAGAAGGTTGGGATAGAGATGACCTCAGGAGTAGAGGGTTTTTCGGGATGGAGGGTGATCGATGAGGTTGTTTGGAGGGGGATCAAGGGGAGTGTCGATGGAGATGGTGGTCAGTGGTGGGGATGGGGGATAGGTAGTGAGGGGTCACAAGGACAAAGATGGGGCTAGCTGTCAGGAATGCTCATAGGTGGATGTTTAGTGGTCGATCATCAGAGACGGCGTCTTGGTCAGACAAGATGACCTGAGGAGATCACTGGAGTGGTGGTGGGTGCCGGAGAAGGCCATCGGATTTGGTCCCTGTGTATCCGTGCGTGTGTATACATATACATATATTAAAATAATTAAACTAATTAAAGTAAATTGAATAATCAACACAATTTACTAATTTATCATTTGTTTATTTTAGTAAATAACATTAATTATCTAAAATGATTGGCTCATATTGGACCTCACAGTTACCACAAACTATCTAGTTCTCATTTGATTAGACCCATATACACACACACATATATATATATATATATGTGTGTGTGTGTGTGTGTATATATATATATATATATAATACGATATATGGGGTGGTTTATTTTGCAAACCAAGTCATTTTTACAAAATCATGCAACCTCATTCAACCAATCATAACTTTTTCTTCATTTTTTTGTAATTGTGAGAGGTTGATTAGTTATTTTTATTGTGGGGGACGTTAATTATCGTTATTATCACTTCATTATATTAATTTAGAGAAATATATAAAACAGTTTCATTAAAACATAGAAACAACCATATATGAAGCAATTTCATCAAAAAAATTATATAAAACAACTTCACCAGATTAAACAATTTCATTAAATTAAATACTGGGATCGACGAATGAGAATGGTTTGTACGGTTTGTAAAATATGGGTGGTTTGCATTTGGTCGCTCTCATATAAATATATTTATATATTTAATTTATTAAAAGAGAATTAAGGAAGTAAAGAAAAAGACAAAAATACCCCTCTTAACATACAACATTTAACGAAGTTCGTGACCAGGACCACTTTCAAAGCAAAATGAGAACCACAAGGACAATTTCTAGACTTATCAAAGTTTAGCTCCCACTTTTAAATATTTCACTAAATCTTAGGGACCAAAATTAGTACTCTTATATATATATATATATATATATATATATATATATATATATATATATATATATATAATTAAAGTAAGTGGATGAGTACTTTGGATTTGATCTGTTTAGTTTTATTGAATTTTGGATGTTTAAGAACGGGCCGATCCAATTTAGATGTTAAAATTTTGAATTTTGGTCTAATCTAATTACAACTGGATATTAATTATGGTGTGGCGGTTCTAATTAATCCAGATCACTTTCTGTACACCCCTTGAAACAATTTAAAGCAAAGAGTGTGTTTAAGAGATGTTTTGGAATGTTAGAAGGAAGATGGAACTTGGAAGATCCTTGCATCCTCCTTATTCTTCTCAATTCATACCCATGTTCGAATCATATTGGCATGTTACTTCCTTCACAACTTGATTCCTAAGTTTATTGTCTATTATTGCCATTATATTTGTTCAGTTTTATAGAGCCAATGATGTTATAAGGGTCTCTTGTTTGTATTTGTATATACCCAGAACATGTTTTGGGTAGATATTGGGTTTTTTTTTAATTATAAATAAGTACCCATTTTTAGTTGCAATTCTTTAATTTTACGATAAAAGTTGATCAAATGTTCCATATTCTTTACCGCAAATAGCTTAAAAATTTTTACTACAACGATTCTGCCATAAGTTAAGGTCTTGTATTCTTGCCAAATTATATGAGAATGCACTATATGCTTGTATTCACAAAACTAGTCCATGAAATGACTTTGGAGCATATTGTATCGCATTTTAAGACTTATGTTGTTTCTTTGGTTTTCCATTAAGTCTTATATGAATAAAATTGTTTGTATGGATTAATCTGTCTATATAGATTGAAAATGTTTTTCTTTGGAAAGTTTTTTCATAGATGAAACTAGAGATGGCCAAATAGGCCCAGTCCGACTTCGCTGATTCCAGGACCGTTTGGGACCAGTTACACTATTCGTCAAAACAAAAAGCACGGCCAGGGAGGGGTTCAAAAAAAGAAAATTATGTAAAAAATCGGTTTAAAAAAATACATAGGACCGATTTGGGTTCGGCCCGGGACCGATCCTCATAACCGGTTACAAAAGTACCTTAACAGGGCCTCTGGTTTTTGGTCATGACAGAGACTGATTATGGGAATAGTTTTTGGCACTAGTACAGATTTGAGCCCGACCCGAGACCAATTTTTAGCCATCTCTAGATGGAAGGAGAGTATGAGTTTAGCTTTCTCCAGACTTCGGGGAAAAACATGAAAAAGAAAGGCTCCAATGGTCTTTTTTTATTAAGGTCCAAGATTGTTGGAACTTGGATTTATATATGAGAAACATTGTCCTACATAGGAGCCTCATGAAAAATAAATCCACTTAATAAGTACCGAGACGTGAGCATTAGATGAATCATATAAGAGCTTGGGTTTTGGTGTGCGAATGTTCATGGTGATCTTTCTTTGATACACACACACATATATTACAGGTCAAAATATGGGCCTTGACCCGATACTATTTTAGTTCACTAGAACTAGAATCAAGTAGAAACTTAAATTTGATTGTTGTATTCTCAAGGCAAACGTCCATACTATCGGGAAATTTTTGTCTTAGGACTATGTTGAGGCTTCATCCCTTTTGATTTTATGAAAAATCTGCAAATTACAAGTAAGATTTACAGATTCTATTAAGTGTTATTGTTGATTTATGTTTATTTCATAGATGTTTGTATATTTTTTTTTACGTTTTTTGTAAAATTTATTTTCATTAATATATACATCTTTTGACTTATGAATGATTACTCTTAACAGGGGTTTGGAAAAATTTGACTTTCCTCCTTTAAAAGTTTATAGAATAAGTCATTTTTTTTATCATTAAGTCAATACCAAACAATCATATATAACTAATCAAATAAGTAACCATAAGGGTGGTGCTTGATTGGTTTGAGCTTGGCTCCAAAGGTCAAAAGTACCAGGAGGTCCCAAGTTCAAATCTAAGGAGGAATAAAAATCCTCTTGTGGCCACGGAGGTTCAAATGCGATGACTCCAGACCATCTGCAAAATAGGTGGTCGTTCTGGGATTAGTCGGCTCGCATAACGGATTGGATATCCAGGTTAAAAAAAAAAAAAAAAAAACTAATTGAATAAGTTATGAGTCTTATTAATCTCATTAAGCTAGTAAGAACTAGATGGTTAGTGTTGAATGGCTCTCTCGGCCATTTCATTTTGTATTTTGATGTTATAAACACCCTTTTAGCATTGGTAGTAATCTTGGAAGCAATAAAGATATATGTTTATGTAATACTAGAAGGGTATTCGCACAATGTAGCGAGACACATCTCGATTTTAATATTTCGTTTTTTTTTTGTCTCAGTCAATGTTATAATACGGTTTTATGTGATTCTAAGAAAATGATAATGTTTTTATTTTTGAATAAAATATAAATATAAAGATATATCATAAAAATTGAAAAAAGAATATTGATATTGGTTCCAAACTAACTATTTAAATTTTTTTTTTTGTGTATTTTTTAATTTATTTTTTATTTTAATAATATAACTTTTTATAAAGATAATAATTAATTATTTTATTAGAACTCAATGATTATTTTAATTATATTTTAGATTTTTTATATTTAAAAATAAGATGTTTTTCTGTAGTTGGTTACACGAATTCAAACATGAAGTTTTAATAAGTTGTACTTACGCATAATTTATTTGTAATCTTGAACTTTAAGTAATATACATCAATAAATAGTACTTCATACATAAAAAATGGTTTTCAAAAGTTTATGTCCAATACTTTATAATATGGTATAAATAATTATTGGATGATGTGAAAAAATTGTTGTACCATGGTTACAATATTAATGCATTTCAAAAAGGATTGGGTAATAAAAATTTAATGATTACAGAATTAATACGTTTAAATATGATTTACAAATTATATCCTATTAAAATTCTAATTTACTTTTTTGAATAAAAAAAATTAATAGATTATAAGCATTTGTCTGAAAATAACTTAGGGGTTGTTTACAAAATGTTTAAGTGTCACATATCTTATGATCTTATCAGATGAACATGACGAATACCACAAATATAATCTAGTAAGTTAGAGAGAAGACTTTTACCCAGTCAATATTTACCAGACAAAAGAAGTTTACAAGCAATCTATTTCTATGACCGGAAATGTTACTCGATAAAGTAAGTGGCGATGATGACTCCTACTGATAAACGCTTATTTGATAAATGTTTACTTGGTAAACGTATAATAAATATTCCCTTCACATATACAACTTTTGACCTCATCTATTTTTAGTACAAGTTTTTTAAATTTACACATTTGAAATTTTGAATTTGTTGGAATGTTGGGTAATAAAATCATGAAATTTCAAAATAAAAATTACTTGTTTTGGAATTGGAATGCATAGAGATAGTAGATGGGCTGGTCCATCAATCAGAGGGCTTGGGCTTGGATAAGCTCATATGATATGAAATAACACTTGGGCCTTCCTTCCCCCAAAGGCCCAAATGAAAAAATGACATTAATGCTATTTTGCTTAAAATTTATTTGCTACAACCCAAAACAAATATTAATTGCTTATTCAGATAAGCATTTGGTAAATACCGACTAGTTACAATTAGAAATCTATTTTTCTATCTTCATCAATAAGTCTAAGAATTCAGCTTTCAAATTTCAGAAAACCCAAACTACCCTTTTAACCGGTTAAATTCCAAGAATGCCTCTTATAGCTATTAGAAACTAAAATATGAATATTACAGATTAGATATCAATATATTCAATACATTAATAAAAATAAATACATAATATAAAGTAAAGTAACTATATTTTATTGATGTATTTAAATTACTAAAACTTATAAATATTTTCTATATAAAATAAATTTTAGTAATTTTTGTAAAATTCACTTTTTCTAAATTCTAATACACAGGGTTCGTTTTGTAAATTTCAGTTATTGGATCTTGTTAACTATTATATTATTTAATCAATGTAATTAATTATTCTTAAGATGCTTCTTAATGAGCATTAATTACCTGGTAGCAACCTCGACATTGGTGCTAGCTATTTATTCTTTCCAATTTAAATTAATATTCGTAAAATTCTTCTAATAATTAAAAAATCGAATTATTAAATAAAAAAACCATAATATATCACATCACATGTCACGCACGTGGCCACTTGACTCCAATCTATAGTAATTTATTAGCAGTTGATAATAATAAAATAAAATAAAATAGAAAACAAAAGGGAAAAAGGACGTTCGCCAAGGTTTCATGCCATGTTCCAATATGATATAGGCATATTTATACCTTCTTCACATGATCCAATAAAGAATATAAATTAAATAAATATATTATTATTATTATAATATAATTAAGCGCGATTTACAAGCTTGATCTTCCTTTCATAATTAAACGTACATTCGCATTAATTTGTATTTGAAAAATAATTGCACAATTTCCGCTTTCTAAAATGATTTTCACACATG